>NC_063199.1:4569161-4601661 GCF_017589495.1 Alosa alosa
GGAGGATTAGGGGGAGAAATGCTGATAGTCTGTTAATAGGGTCTGTGTGATTGCTCAGACGAGGATATCTTTTCCTCTTGTTACAACAATGACTGGTGTAAACTGTGCCCTGATCATGTGTCTGGAGAGGAGGCAGGTGAAAGTCGGAGTAAGGGCCTGCAATGAATAAGACTCATCGCCTAAGCTTCCCCTAGTTTTGAGTTCCCTTCAAGATCATGACGAAACTGTTAATACACACAATCTTATCATATAATATGATATTGCATTAAAATGTGGAATACATTTACATTTTATTGTAGAATAACAATATTTATACTTTCATATCTGACATGTGCTTTCTGTAATATGAATTAATTAATTAAAAAGCTGATCCAAAACACTTTATCCAAAACACTTTGGATAAAGGCATCTACTAAATACCAGGCATTTACCTTTTTACTTTGAATAACATTTTTTCCACATCAGCTCCACCTTGCTATGCTGGAGAAGTTTCTAAATTCTTTAAGTTTTTGTTTTAATTTTTGTATGTATCTTCATAATGGTCAGCTTGACCTGAAACCACTGTGGTTTTGACAGGAGCTCACAATGACACAGGTGGGGTGCCATATTTTGTTTCCCTCAGCAAGCCACAGCTGTCTGGAGATGATACCTTAACATTACGACAATTTGGTTCCGTTGAAATATTAGGCTCTCACCTCTGTTTAGCCTGGGTTAGCGAGTATCATGGCATTCATATTGAGGTCAACACAGTTTGCTCAAAATGACAGACTTTACAAATAATGTTTACCACTGCCGCCAGAGAGATTTACTGGGGTAATTATGTTTATTTAAGCATACACTTTTTTCTCTCAAAAGTTTACTTACCACACACACACACACACACACACATACACTTATTTGACTGTAGGTCAAAACTATAAACAAGCAGAATCTGAAATTGTATCTAATACCAATGTACTTACACACTAATTACTAATTACAGTGCCTTCTATATTGAACAAATAATTTTAATTTCATTTTTGACATAACACGAATGTCATTTTCTTTTTAAATTAGAACACTTCTATATTAGATAAATCATTCAAATTCACTTTAGGTTAAGTACAAAACCCAATGAAAACACTAAATTTACTAAATGTATGGTTCAGTGCATATTTGGAATCCTAATAGTCTACTGTCCAATTATTCCTTAAATATAAAGGAAATGTAAATTTAAAAATGGCAAATTTGATTTGTCCAGCTATTTTTAGCTAGTTGACTATCCCCTAAATTTCTATGTAGGCCTACTAAAACGTTTTCAAATGTTGTCTCTTCTTTGTATTCTTGCATGTTAGAGGAAATTGTTGTTGAATACTGCAGTGCACTTATTTATCCTTTGAAGCAAAACAATTATTTCACAACATATAGCAATGTATCTTTTGCATTAAGGTCTTGTGTCAATAAAGGCCTAACTCCTTGGTGAAGCAATTGTGCTGTTCTGGGTAACTGTGTCTTTAAATCCCAGCAAAAACAATTCCTGTACTGTACCCCACCTCTTCCTTAGATCCTGCAACTACACGTGACACCGCCACATGCGACTTACGCTTCAACCAACTCATTTCGCCAATTGGTTACTGAAGAACCGCTTTGAGATTCAATTGGTTTAGAAGTATGTCACTTCAAAATGCCCGGTCCTATTGTTGCTGTTTGTCTTGCAAGCATGACGTCAATCGTATCTAAGGGAGCGCAGTTAGCAACCGTGTTTAATATTAAAAGGAATATTCATATAAAATATAAGACGAGTTATGGTGTAAAATAATTTATATGGGATGTATTAGTGTGACGCCTGAACTCGCGCTTGTCGATTGTGTCAAACCCACAGCCACATGTCTCAGTGTTGTGTCTGAGAGTAGTTGTCCCAGGCTAAGCTTCTTGACGCACGAGCATAGGCTACTTTTTCGCTCGTGCTTTCAGACTTGACAGATTTCTCTGTCTCTGTTGAGCCCAGGTGATGTCATATTAAGGCTATGGAGTAGTTTCCTGTCTTCATCACATGACATTTCCTTCAACGTCCCTGGTCATTACTTTTAAATTACTTTTTGCTATTTCACTCGAGATAAAATTAATGTAGTTAGCTTAACTATACTTAAAAACTTAATCAAAATGCAAACGGGAACCTGGCTGTAAGTTTATTTCTTTGTAATGTTGATGAGACACGAGTAGGAGGAGGTGGATTTCGTCTGGCGTTCGTCAGATTTGGGGAGGAGCCTCTCACTGACAAGAGACTGCTTCTTCTGAGTTTGTCAGCTCCCTAAAATAGAAGCCCGTGTGTCAATGTGACTGAAAATACATTTATGTCACATCGTAGCCGCTGGAGTCACTGATACAGAGTATCTATATACAGCGAGGGACTGTGGAGAAAAAGGTGAGTAGCAAAAAATAGCAACAATATTACACCGAGGACCTCGACTTGGTGGAAGAGGGAAAGCGCAAGAGGGAGACGTAGAGTGGGACGGACGGGGCAAATCTAGTCTTTAGCCAACTAAATGTAATGTTAGCTGTGAAGTTGTCTGATATTTTTTATTTATCCGTGATTAGTTTTATATCTTACAATTGGTCGTAAACTTTTCCCCAGCCTGCCAGAGAAATTTCAATCTCTGTTTACTTCTTTCTTCATATGTTTTCCTTCGCTTTCTCTGCTGAACTGCCGAGCGATGTTCGCGTTTGCTTGTACATTAAAGGAAATACACATTCAATGTCGTTTTTATCGCACCTTCACTGTATTAGCCATATTAGAGCGAACAGCACCCATATACACATAGTTTAATCTGGATATTTCCCTTTTAATTGAGAAACTACGTGTAGCTTATATGCGAGAAGAAGCGCTTGAAAAATATTGACAGGGTTAAAGACCTTTACTACGCCGAGTTTACAGTGGACGCACGTTAATGTTTATATGGTGAAAAGGCTTTGTTAGTTCCCCAAAAGTAGTTATTTTAAAGGCTTAGGCTAAGGTTTATCCCACTGATAAACTCACAACGGTCATTGAACTAATATTTTGGCACCACACTCTATCACGTACCGCTGTCACTTTCAAAAGTCATTCAGTCATATTACAGTCACGCCATGTGTTGTTTGGAAATATCAAATACCGAATAGGCTTGTAATAGGATGTTGACATGCAGGCCTGTACGCTGTCAGACTCTTCAAATTACGCTTTACGCGCTGTTCTGTATAACGGTGTTTAGAAACTTACGCGTGAACATTGCAAATACTGTCTAGATTGAATAACAGTGTAATATAGCTCATCATATTGACCATCAGGATTGATCATTTACTTGTAATACATTACTGTCGCCGAAATTCTACAACAGATCTGTGACGCATCATTGAGAATAAACATCCCAATAGTTTTCGCATACAGAACTACCAGGTCGGCCATGCGTTTAAGTGTTTTCATGTGTTCACAGTGATAACTGTTCTTACTTAGGGGTGAAATATAGATGGTGCTGCTTGGTCACTCATCTCAACAGCTAGTATCCCGAAGTCTCACATTAGTATGAACTGATTATGGGTGAGAACCAATAGTTCTATATAGCCAGAAAAGCTGTTTCTGGAAAGCTCTAATTTCATGTGTTAGGAATAACAGAAATGCAGTTTGGATTCAGTCCTATAATTCACACTGCCAACGCGCGTTATTTGGCACCAGTGCGAGATGTGGATCATGCTTTACCTAGCGGACTGTCCCATTACTGTTTGTCTAACTCATTGATAAGACTCAAAGCCCGTTTCTATCAGGGGGTCTTCAGCTGACCGTGTGTTTGCAACAGTCCCTTGTTTCTTCTGACCCAGAAAATACTGCGGCGTATTGCAAGTACAAGTGTAAGGCCTGTGGATGATTAAATTCATAGTTAAGTTGAGAGGGAGGTGCAGAACTTCAGCGCCGCGCATTCTGTCTATAGGCCATCCTGAAGTGCTTATTTTTATTTTACTGTTTTGGATGCATTTTTTTTTATCTGTGTGCTATTTGTATAATAGTCACCGTTATACTCCTTACGTTATATTACCCAGAAACACATTTAAGGCAGTTACTGTTCAGAACATACATCTATTATGACCATAAGCTAAGCTATGGTGGCAAGGAGGCTCTGTCAAGTACAGGGTTTAGCTTTTTCAGTGCATGCTGCAATTTTCTAATCAGTGTAGAAGCAAAATAACCAATGATGACTAAAAGGTTTGATGGTGTGTCCCTTCACTGTGACCTCATTTATTGAGATGTCATACCTGCCGAATAATGCATTTTTATCTCTCATAATGTGTTAGTATTCAGAAATATATATTTTTCATGCTAATGAAATAGCTAAGCATTTCATGCTGCATTTACACAATTGTCCACAGTTCCAGAATTAATGAGTTCTCAGCATTTGCTTGTGCTCGCTGTCTGACTTCATCCATAATTGTAGGGCCCAGGAGAGAGGCAATCAGGTCAGGCAACGCAGTCATTAAAATGACCTCAGGACCAGTGTTGGTCTGTCGGTGCTGATTGTTTGCCTTTAAAGAAAGCTTCAGGGCCAGCAGTTAGGAGCTCTGGTGACTCTGGCTGCATGGATTTCCACCAATTTATGGTCCCTGAAGATCCACTGATAATTAAGTGGGGTGTTATGTCTTAAATTAAGAACAAAAAAATCAGCACTGGTACAGTTTGAGCATGTCTTGTTACTCAGAGAGTGTTTGACTGAAAGTGCTGTTCAAATAAACAAGTGGAAACGTTAGTTCATAGTGTCAAATATTATTGTATTGTCCCCATCAGAAATGAAAAAGGAAACGTATTAAGACAGCGGCAAGTTATAATTCCATTTTTAATATGTATTTTCAGTGGGGGAAGTTGTCTGTGACATTTCATATTATTTTTTTCTTTTCTCTGTTCATGATATAATAGAAGGGCTTGAGAATGAGCAAGACGTATTGATGTTTTTTCTCCGCCATTTTCCATACTTAGCTGTCTTTGGGCCGCTTTTCTTCTTCAGAGTAAATAAAGATGTTCAGTCATGGTTCGAAGTACACCAAATTGTCATAGATCTTAATACAAAGATGTTAAATAATTAATAAACAATATAATTAAATCAAGCAAACAACAGAATTGTGCTTTGATTAATGTTTCTACTTCACATCATATCAATATTCAGTGAATAATTACCAATTATGTGGTTTTCTGAGTTCCTCCATATTTCCCAACTGAAGGTAAAGAAAGGGGAGTAAGAACCTTCCTAATGAACTCTGCAGGTGCTGTTTATTAATCCATACAGAGACAGACAGAGATAGATGCTGATATAAGTATTGAATTTTCCTTCCTCTGCCATCTCTTTCTTTCTTTCCTTCTTTCTTTCTTTCTTTCTTTCTTTGTTTATTGCAACAAAAAAAACATCTAACTTTGTGGGAATGTTTTATTGAGTGTGTGTTTCTGCACCCCCCACACACACACACACACACCTCTCCTTCTCTTGAGTGGATCCTCACCCCACACCCCCTTTTTGTCAATTGCATTCATGTTACAGGCCCTGTTGGCCAATAGTGTCGGCCGATGCTTCTGAACAGTCATTAGCTTATGTCATGCCCAGCCTTGACTAACACAGGCCCTGTTGGTGTCACACGGAGAGCATCATGGGATGTGACGTGTCAGGCATGCAGTTGAGTTGCACATTACTCTCCACTTCTAGAGGCCAGTGCCGTGATGATGCCCCCCAGGGTGGACCGTAATGAGATGAGATTATAATACAACTATTAAATCATGAGGGATATTTCAGAGACAAATTGTCTTTGTCACTGGCATTCGTATTGTCTGCACTGACATGGGCTCTGTCATTTTCAGTATTGGAGAGGATCACCCTGATTTACCCTGAGGTTCGGGAGGGAACCATGCTTTGTTGTGACTCATGCCAGTTTATAATGGTTTGGCTGTGCATATGGAACTTCAGCTTGCATTGCTGGGATGTACTCTGAGGGTGCTGTTCAGGTGGAGAAAGAGATGAGGATTGTATGTGCACAGAATGTGTTTATGTGTGTCTATGTGTAATTGTGTATATGTGTGTGTGTGTGTGTGTGTGTGTGTGTGTGTGTGTGTGTGTGTGTGTGTGTGAAACTGTAATATCTATGTGTTGGTATGTGTGTGTGTGTGTGCGTGTGCCTGTGTGTGTGTGAAACTGTAATATCTACGGGTTGGTATGTGTGTGTGTGTGTGTGTGCATGTGTGTGTACAGTATGTGTTGTGTTGATGGGGATTGGGGAAGGGGGCTAGGGTGGGGGAGAGTTGGTGGATACTGAGTCTCCCACTGAGCTGTTCGCAGCACTTCAGTATCACCGGCTGGTCTCAGCTTCCTTGCAGGAGACAGAGTGGAGAAGTGGAGGGTGTGTGGGCGAGTCTGATCTGCAATTAACGCCGCTTGTCAGAGAGGAGAAGGTTGGCGTTTACACCATGCCTCTGAATCACTGAGCGAGACACTTTCTTCTCTCCCCCTCCCAGGACAGCTTTTTTCTCAAGGAGGAGAAATCAGCAGGAAGCTCAAACAAGAGAGGAGCATTGAAGAAAAGGACGAGTGCAAGAAAGACAGAGAGAGAAGGAAAGAGAGATACAAAGGAAGCAAAAGGCTGGAGCTGGATATTCTTGATCCTGCAAAGAGGATATTGCTGCTTTGATAGTGGGGTGAGTCCTATTTTTCCTTTTTTTTTCTCATCATATGAAACAGTGACCATTTTCATTTAAATGAGCATTCCAGTGTGTTTTTAAACATTTCCTCTTTGCATGTCATCTCTTTAAAGTATCTTCTCACCCTCCGCTTGACCTCATAATTCCAGTGGCCAGTGCTTGCCACCGGGGGTGGGGGGAGGGAGGGAGGGAGGGAGGGAAGGGAAATGTCCATGTAACACATGAAATCACATGTCTGTGATGGAGCAACACTGAGTAGCGTGTCTGCGTGGGGGGTTGTACGCGGTTGTGGGAGTGTATCCAACATGCAAGTTTGAACAACATCACCGCCTGCTCAGAGCGGTGCACAGTAACGGCAGCCAGTATTCAGAGTTAAAGCAGCGTTCAGGTGGAGCTGACTCAGCCTTTGTACTGATCCCAAACATGAAGTTGTAGTGAAATGGAAACAGGTGAAATAGAGCCTTTTTTTGTGTATGCTGGTTATTCTTTTCTTTGATGTCACAAAGGTATGGTTGGTAATAAAAACTATTTTCCATGATGATGATGATAAGTCATAGTTGCTTTTCCATAAAAAAGTTGTAATGCTACTTCAAGACAAATGCAAGACAAATCAGTGATGCATGTTTATTCAATCCATTGGTGGCCAGTATGACACTTCTTTGAAATAAATAATAATAATAATAATAATAATAATAAAACAAAACACAAGAGAACAACAACTATAGTTCTGCTCAAAGCTTGACATCCACTGTATTAGCATCTGTGAAATGAAAACATAGCCATGTTCAAAAACGTCGGTCATTGTCTGTGTATTTCGCAGCCATGATTCACCAGCACGCCATCATGTCGCAAGTCCATCCCTCTTCTAAGAATGAGGCGTGAAGGCACTTTGTCAATTATGCTTCAAATATTTCTTCTGATCAGCTTGAAGGAATGTCCCATACGTCTGCACCCAATCCATTACAACCTCCCTCTGTTTTTCCTTTTTGTTCTGAGCAGAGGTTTTTTTGTCTCTTTTCTTTTTTTTCTTCTTGGGCATCATGGGCAACATGATCCATTGTTCATTGGAGCACCGTCACTGAACTGGAGATTCCAGCATTCTCCTGTGAGACCTGGAGACTGAATGCAGAATCTAGAGCCCTGCAGATAATGTTTTAGCCATGGCTCGTCTGTGTTGGGCAACCAGCACCATGCTTCTAGGCTCCCCCATTTGGGAGCCATCTCATGGCATCTTTTATTGAATAAAAAGAGGCATGCACTTTTGTTTTTAACACATAAAAGTGTAATAGTATTCATATGCACGACTACTGCATGTGCATACACAAACAGGGCACTTAGCTTCTGGTTGTGGACTGCTATCCCTCATCCCCTGTGTTATCTGTGGTTGTTGGAGCACTCTTGTAGCCAGAGGAATGCTTAGAGTCCCATAGGGGTCACCCAGCAATCAGGGGCTGCGGGGACTTCCAAAGCCAGAAGCCTCTGGCTGCCTCTCGGCCGCGCACCACAGCGCCCTTGTCCCACCGTCTGTAGTTACTGAACGGATACCCAACCAGCGGTGGGAAGCAAAAAAAAACTTCATTCTCATAGAGCCCATCCATATATTCACTCCTCACTCTTTTTTTGTGTTTTTGTTTTCATTCTTTTCCTTTGCCTCTGCAATCGCACGAAACTGAGCTTGCGCCTACCTGCAGTAAATAGGGTCCCACTGGCACTTGCCAAATAAAACCATCTATCAGGTTAGAAGGCTCCACGGTTATAACTTTATTAGGCAGGCCCTTAAATAGTAGCGATGGTGATTTCCAAGCCTGGCGATTAGCATCCAGTCTTGGCAATAATGTTGTGCAACAAATGTACTTTATAAATACTGCTTACTTTCACGGAGATAAAGTTCCAATGTGAATATTTATTGAATCATGATTAGACACTTACATCCAGAAGAAAACAATAAATAAGATGAGGCATCAATAAAAGCTATAATTAAACATGCACATGTTAAAGGGAATTAGATCTAAAATTAAGTGTCTAGACAGGTCTGCTGAATGTATTTTGGTTGGTTCTTTTTTAATTATCACTGGGAAAAGTCTTTTTATGGTTGATAGACCATCTGTTCTTCTCAGTTTGGTTTCTGAATTGAGCAATTGAAAAGTAGCTCCTATGAAAAGAGTAGTATCTGCTTCATGTGTTCCTTGGAGCAACATCATATCTTCCTTTAAGTTTGTTCATTGACATTAGTTATATTTCACTTCTGTATTCTTCTGAGGTTTTGTATTTTTATATGGTATATAGTTTCCGTCGTGGTCCGGTTCGCCCCGTCGGGACTTATTTTCCCAATAATGACCAGCGTTCTATACATTATTCCTTACATAACCCAGGCACGTAAAGCATTTCTACATAGAGCAGTCAGTTAGTCAAAACTTCTTGTAAATACTCTTTTTGCGTGTGTTATTTGATCCTCCAGTACACTTATGGTCACAACTATCACAAGTAAAGCCATTCAGTTGAGTTTTGGAAAAATGAGATGTATATGAAATAAAACTCTCGTCTGGTTTTATGTCCCTTGATGAGATTATGTTTATTGTATCATGTTTTCGATTGCATGTGACCCAACCTACAGTAACTATGTAAACAAAATCCCTTATTTCTTATGATAGATTTGGATGTATTAACCAAGACGTCTCATGCCAACATGTGTTTGATCTGCATACACTGGCTGACTGCACACACAAGAGCACGACCTTGCGTGCTCTACCCTGTAACGCATCTTAGCAGAATGGCTGCGCTGTGACCTTTCAGCTGGCTCGACCTTGGCGGCGACCTCGGGACGCTAAGCCGCCCTGTGCCAGTCCAGTCAGCACATGTGCTGCTGCTGCCGCTGCTGAGCAGGGGCAAAGCAAAGAACATTCTGGGCAGTGGAGAAGGAGGGGTAGAGAAAGTAGCTCAGGGATGGCTGTCCTGTGCCCGTCCCTGTCAGCCTCAGCCTCACCCTTGTCCTGGGTGTCAGGGGCAAAGGTGGTGTTGGTGGATGGTGCCCTCCTCGCCTGCCTCACTCTCAGCTCGGCTGCTCGTGGCTGTGGTGGAGCATCAGTAGCCAGGCTCACACTGTCAGAGCGTTAGCCCCAAATCTTCCACTAATCCTCTTTACAGCTCTGATCCCCCTCTCCATGCCTTCGCTGCGTTGCTTTAACTGACCACAACTAGTGAAGGGTTAAGGGTGCCATTCAAAGAGAAGTTAGAATGACCCAAAGGTTGCGAAAACAAACACTGGCGTTCACTGGCGGGGGTAAAAACAGTTGGAGAAGGGAAGAAAAGAAAGAAAGAAACTGACTGTGGCAAGTGCATCGAACGTAACATACATTACCCATTTCCCGGTGTGCTCCTTCTCTTTGGGGAAAAAAAAATGAAAACGGAGCAAAATCTGAAACAGAGCTTTCTAATAAGGCCAGTAGGACTGGGACAGTCTTGAACTTTTTATTGTTTTTCACACAGAAACAATCTATTTACAGTGGTCTCTCTTGATCTCTCTCATCCAGATCATTGCTGTTTGGGCGATCTTACTGCTGACAGACCTGAAGTTCTGATCTATTATTTTTCTGATGCCAGTAACTCCCCACCTTTGATAAAGAGATGGATGTTTGTTTTGCTTTGACGTTCTTGCTAGACCATTTATTTCCCTTCCCAAGGTACTGCAGACACAGAAAATAAGTCTTCATATCATCGTAAGCCAAAGGCTGAGTCATCGTGTTGATATCTGTGTTAAGCTCCTCTGTAACAGTGGTCACTTTGAACCCAGTGAAACAGCATCCACTGCCTTCATACAGTCAGATGTGGGACATTTTATATTGGTAACCGGTATCACTTATCAGCAAAGTCAAGTGTCACTGTTAGCCACTCTCCTCTCCAAATTTTGTAGACGAAACAAATACTATTCATATATAGCTATTCATAATACCGCAGCAGATCATTATCAGAGGGACAATGCTACATGCCATATCTCACAACATTAGCAACAGTGAAACTAAATTCATCGAGACACCTGGTGAATCAGATCCAGTTCAGAATTGCAAATGGTTCTTCCTTGGACCATGGCACATTTTCCACAATTGTTTTTTTGAAAATCAGGCTGTTAGTCTTTTACATAATCTTACTACACACACAGACAAACTGCACCAAAAATATAATCTCCTTAGTGTAGGTAATAACATCACTGTCATAAAAAAAACTACTGAATGTGAAGTCCACATTGCAGTAGCATAGTTTTGTGGAGGGTATATTAAAAAATTCACCACAAGCATACCCCGTGCTACTTTGCCAACCTATGTGGGTGTGAGGCAGAGAAGCTGGTTTCTCAGCTCAAGGGGTGAGTGTGCACCCTTGTGGTTTTCACTGGGGGCTTGTGATCATGTGTGGTGGGGGCTGCTGCAAAGGGGGTGGGGGTTGGAGTGGAGGGTGGTTGCACCTGCACCTGTGTGAGGCCACCGTGGGTATCTGACTGCTGTCTGTTGCATGCAGGGCACTGATATGCATGTTAGCAAAACCGCAGGAGTATGTAGCGCTGCATGCACAGGATATGTGAGCCAACTACGAAAATTTGTGTAGACCTTGATACTGTCACATGCGAAAATAGTTTTGTCTTTTTCTCTTCTATGTTTCTGTGTGTCACACTCTTTCTGTTTTCCTCACTCTCTCTCTCTTTCTCTTACCCTCCGTCTTAAAGAGAAGTGTCAAAACTTCTACCGCAAATTCTCTGACAGACATAATAGGACACCAGAACCATATTTTTGTTGGCAATATACATGGTGTGTGCATGTTTTCAAAAGATGTTGACACCAGATTAAATGTTCTTCAGTTTGGGAGTTGGTGCATTCTCAGGCATTCCTGAATCGCATGCTTGCGTCAGAGCAATATAAAGGCATGTTTGGCACTCAAGTCACAAAAGCAGACCTGCCTGTCACGGCTGGGTGTGTCCCTTTGTGTGGTGTTAGTGTCTCAGCCCTCCTGCACACCACACACAGAGTGATGCTGCTGCTCAGCCCTCCTGCACACCACACACGAGAGTGATGCTGCTGCTGAAACTGGATGCGTTCTCAATGAGTGTGAGAGCTTCCACGTGTAATCTCTGTCACAAGCTGTAGAGTCCCCTGCCGAGACAGACGGGTAAAGAGTTGCCTCACAGGCCAAAAAACGTGTGCGTAAAACTCCCAACTGTAAGTGCGTCAAGATGAGTGACACGTGGTGTTGCTGCTGCTGCTTCGTATTTCATGCCAAGCAGTCTTATACATGGCGTATTATTTCATTGTGCATTCGTTTGTTTGGTTTGTTAAAGAGGAATTAAAGTACTTAAAAAATGCCTTCACATCTGTGAGTTGGGAGATTGTGACAAAGGCAATAGCCTGACCCCCACGTTCTAGTGCTAGCCTGCCCGTGGTACAGTAGGAAGTGTGGGGGCCTCCTGCAGCTGCTTTTGGCCCTGCGGGGCTGCAGGAAGAGAGGTCTCACATCCGTGTTTTTTCCCCCGTCTGTGAACCGGGCCCAGCGGCCCAGGGTCCAGGGGGATATGACCTGTCCCCGTCACCCTCCATCCTCAGGCCAGGCCCGGTGCCTGGTGTTTACTGCTGGGGAGTGGAAGTGACCTAAACGGCTGTCGGGTTTGCTTTAGCACCCCAACACCCCCCCTCTAGACAGCAGCAAGACAGAATTCATACCTCCACCTAGTGCTGTGAGTGAGGACCCTAGGTTGAACAGGATGAACCAGATACCTCATTTGATGTCATTTTTTTGTTCCTTTTTTATGTTGACAGACCAAAGGTCTAGGTTTTGTTTTATCTGGTTTGAGGAATTCAGATACTACTGGGGTTGTACATTAATATGACCTGCTCTTTATTTCACTGTGTGTTAGGTGTCACTCCAGGCAAGGCACAACTGGAAGTCTGTCTTTGTTTGCAGGGTAGAGATAGTCCGAGATTTTTTGGACAGCATGACACGATGTATTTACTTAAAGCACATGGTAAATTTGTCTGTGAAGTGCTGTTATAAAAGCTTGGCTGGTGCAGACGTAGTTCCTATTGTGCGTGACCTTTGTGGTTTGTGACATGTCATCTTCTGTGGTCCTCCTCACAAGAGAGATAATTTATCCTGCAGTTAACTTTTTACACAAGCCTCTTTTTAGCTCAGTCTTTCATGTTTTTGAAGGATTCTTTCTCCTGAACTCGTTCAAAATATCAGCCCTAACCTTTTGGAATTTGAAAAACACACTTGAGCAAACCAAAAGCTCAGCAAGGCAGACTTTTCTCTTTTAATACAATTTTAGCTTTTTAATACTTAACAGCAAAATCCTGTCTGCCTTCTCAGTAAATTCTCTATTACTGGTACTCAAAACTCAGTGAAACACCATCCACTCTGTATATGAAGTCTTTCAGTCAACAACCGGTCAATGTGGTCCATCTACCTGTCAATTGGCCCCTAACCCCATTGTAGGAAAATGAAAAAGTGAACCAACCCGACTAGGAGGGCTGACAGCCTGAGAGAAACACAAGGCGATGCGGACCACTTGACCTCTGCCTTGTAAGGAGAAGAGGAAGCAGAGGGCTGGGACATATCAGTTGTAGAGTCCATGACATCATCCCTCCCTCCAGCAGCTAATAGCCCTGGCAGCACTGACCAAGGAAAACATTACGCCACTCACGTAGTAAACCTAAGCGAAATTACTAAATCACAATGGGTGCCTGGGACCAGAGAGACAGACAGACAGAGAGAGAGAAAGAGCTGACTTGTTTTTTTTTCTTTTAATGAAAGCCCTCATGTTAATTAAATTAAGCGAAAGAGTTGTGACTTGGAGCTAAGCTGAATTGTTATTGAGATAGTTTATTATGACCATAAAAGCAGTCTTTAAATGGAACTCCAAACATCTTAATTTCAGTCTAATTGGCTAGGGTGGGTGTGGGAGATAATATGTCTTCAGTGTTTTTTTTTTGTTAAATACATGTAGTGTACAATAGCTGTCATGAAAAAGAAAGTAATTTTATGTAATTTTTGACTTCTCCTAGAAGTGAATTGATAATTGATTGATAATGGACAGCATACAAGTCAGTCAGTTAAAAATTGGTAGATAAATATTGCCAGCCATTTTCAGCATATTTTTAGGTGTACCTATTTGTGTGTACATGACTCTTTGTGTGTGCGTCTACAGTATATATATATGTGTGTGTGTGTGTGTGAGTGTATGTGCATGTGTTTGTGTGCATTTATCTTGATTGATTGAGTGAGTGTGTAGTTATGTGTGTGCGTGTGTGGGTGTTGTGTGTGACTGATAGTGTTTGTGCTCCTGATAGGCCAGCTGCCAGTATTGCCCTCGCTTGCTCCTAGGGCTTGCGAGTTCTCGTAAACGCGCCCCAGCCCTGCCCTACCCTGGCCTGGCCCGCTGTGCTCCGCTCTGCTCTGCTGATCCAGGTGAAATAGTAAACGCCACTCCATCGGTATCTCAGCTGTTCTCTGCCTGTACTTGGCCGATGTCACACACACTCGCATGCTTGGCCCCCCCCCCTTATCTCGCCGAAGGGGCCCCTCCGTCCCAGTGCCACCCCCTCCACTCTCACACCCCCACCCCCCACCGGTCCTCTGGGTCAGCTGCCTGTGCTACCGGCCCTGTCCCCGTCCATATCGCACAGAGAGGGGAGATGAGGCCGCCCCACTGGTGGCCAGACCAGGCCACAGTCAGCACCGCGGGCAGTCAGGGAACAGTTGGTCTAAAAAGATTCCTGGAGAGGCCAACAGCTGAGTCTGGCCCTCTCTCTCCCTGTCCTTCTGCTCTCTCTCTCTCTCTCTCTTTCTCTCTCTCTCTCCCTCATCGCGCTCTCTCGCTCTCTCTCTCTCTCTCTCTTGCACTCATGATTTTTTTCACTTGCTCTGTTTCAGGCTTGCTGTGTCTCTTACTCTCTCTCTTGCTTCCCTCTCTTTCTCTCTCTAGTATCTGTCTCTCTATCTCTCCCCCTCACCCTTATCCTCTGCTCACTTTACACTCATACATGTGAGCTTCCTGTGTTTGTTGATGCTCATATGAAAGGTATTTTAAGAGGCCTCCTCAAGCCCAGTCCTCTCGCTGTCCTTCTATAATTAAATATTGTCTTGTATGAACTCAGGAACTTACCCCCCTCCCAAAACACACACACACACACACACACACACACACACACACACACACACACACACACACACACACACACACACACACACACACACACACACACACACATACACAGGAGGAAGCGCTTTGAAGCCATCTATGTAAATGCTGGTGTGAAAAAAAAACAAAGCGCAAGATATGATAATGACTGCGCTCCACTCTTCTAGTGTTCCCATAGCCACACAGTCGGCTTTCATACAAATATGACAGCTAAACAAAACAGCCGAAAAAACTCAGCAACGTGCTCATCGTGTGGAAAAAGAACACGGGTTGGCATTGAGCAGTTTCAAAGAGTTCTTGTTTTTGCCGCATGACTTGAAGAATTTTCTAAGGAATAGTCTTCAATCAAAGGTTGGCTTGCATGACAAATAAAAAAATAGGGGAAGTGGTGGTGCAACCAGCAGAATTTTATGTAAGCGCACATCTATATTTTAGAATGAAAAATGTTCCGCTTGGGATGGCAGACAAGGCTGAGCAGCCTCCCTCCTCCTCCTCCCTTGCTCTCTGGGGTGTCTTGGTATTGTGGTGGCTCAGGGTTTGTCCCTGCCCAAGATGCTGCTCTCCACAGTCATCCCTGCCTAGTAGTTAGAGAGTGCCTAAACTAAAATGACCAGTGGTTTCAGAAATGAAACGACACAAACAAAACCAGTCAACACAAGAATGAATTGAAGGGGGAACATTTTTTACTGACTTCTTTAGCCCCCGCAATGAGTCGGGAGGAGTGTGAGGACTTGGCCAAATTGATTTGGGGTTTTTCGGGCCCTCCCCTTGAAATTGTAGGGTTTGGTTTTGCTACAGTATGTTACTTTTTGTTGTATAAAAGCTTCAGAGGCATGAAGTTTAAGGCCTGGATGGCAAAAAAAGAAATAAGAATAAAACGCCCACTAGAAGTTCTCCAGAATCTCACATCAACAGTCATATTATTCTGTGTGCCCACATGTGGATATAGCTTTTTTGTAGCATTTGCTAATTTTCTGTATTTTTTGAAGTTTGTCAAGTTCACTGGCTCATGTTAAATTGTTAAGAGATTATTGTGCATCAGTTTCTGTATCACACACACGAATACACACACACACACACACACACACACACACACACACACACACACACACACACACACACACACACACACACACACACACACACACACACACTCATGCGCACACTCACAAATCTCATCAGTTCACAACCTTTCAGTTTATGAGTCAGAGCTGTCCGCGCTGCTTGGATTGCATAAACCTTTTATATAATGGAGCATTGTTGAACTGGGGGACTGTGAAGAGGATAAAAATGTCATAAGGGAAGAACATATCAAATATTTATTCTAAGCTGTTTGGAAGTTTTTTTTATGTCCATAAAGAGCAGTAGGGAAGATGCCTGGGTAGCATCCTGGACAGAGGTACCTCACCCAAAATGGTAGGGGACAGAGCAGCACTTACCGATGAATGGATGAAACTCTTCATTTGATGTCTGTTGATGCAGAAGCCACCTCCATCAGTATGGTATCACTGTCAGTGATAGTGTGTGTGTGTGTGTGTGTGTGTGTGTATGTGAGTGAGTTTGACAGCGTCTGATGTGCGTAGCTGTATAATGCTGATGTTTTGGTTGCTGGGGGTGTGATTTTGATGGCGACGTGATGCAAGCGGGCCCAGAGCCCTGCTCTGACGCGTGTTAGGGTGCAGCGAACGACGCGTTGACTGATATCTGAACACAGTGCTCTCTCTCTTCGAGGAAGTGAATCTTCATTCATCTGCGCTGTTTACTGTTTCTGACTCGCAGATCGGCGCTACATCAAAAGGCTGCCATGGTACTTAACGCTGCTCACGGGGTGCCTTCAGGAGCGGTTGGGGGGTCTGATGATTTGTGTGTTTGTGTGTGTGTGTGTGTGTGTGTGTGTGTGTGTGTGTGTGTGTGTGTGTGTGTGTGTGTGTGTGTGTGTGTATTGGAGTGTTGGAAAACTCGAAATGTTGATGGACAGCCATACAGAGACAGCCAGGGATGCATGCCACCACATAAGACAACCACATCAAATCCAACCCCCACAAAAAAATGTGAGGAATAGAGAGAAAGAGAAAAAGAGAGATGGAGAGAGAGGAAGAGATGGTGTTTTTTTGTGTTGAAAAGATGAAAAACTTCCCCTCTTAACATCTTAATTTGTAATGCAGCATTTGAATGAATTGCCTTGAGCTATGACGATTCTCTTATTAATATATGCATGAAATAGCAACGGTGGCTCTTTTGTATTGTTCTGCATGTAGGACTCACTGCATGTAAGACACAGTGCTCCATTCTCTGGATTAGCTGTATCTACTTGGTCACTTTCATTTGATTTTCTTCATTGCTCACCCTGATTTATTCTTATTTTTATGGCTTAATAAAGAAAAGTGCCAGAGAGTTTGTAATTGGTCTGAATTAGGGTGGAGATTTTGTCTTTAAACTGGTGTGTTGTTATAATGAATGCCAATGATGAAAGAGTTTAATCTCCTCTGCATCTGCTTAGCATGGTCCCCTTCACTGAGATGCTAAGTGGCTTGTTCACTGCTGTGGATATTTTGTGACAGATCACTGGCTTTGCCATGTGTTGGGGGAAAAGATGACTCAATCTATTGTCCATGACCAGACATGTAAGGAATGTCAGTCAATCATTACATAGCGTGTAAGAATATTGCTAAATATTGACAAGGAATTGTAATTGTAAGTAATTTCAACACTCACAGTTCTGAAAAACAAAACCTTGTAAGGTTTTGTTATATCATTATATTAAGAAAAGTTCTACTGTATACTGTTTAGGCTTCCAGAATGACAGTATATGAGTGAATCATCATAAAGTGCTGTTGTGGAAATGGCACAGGATAGAACTGGCTCTGTACTAAATCCTGGCACCAATTTAAGAGTCTGCTAGCGCATGCTTCCTTGAATGTTGGGGATCTTGTTTATTTTTGACATCAGCACACTGTGATTATTTAATATTATGGATCATCAACACAGACAATACTCCTTCTCTCTCTCTGTTACAATGGATACAGTATGTGCATATGGGTATGCAGATATGTTCACTATGTGTGTGTGCATTTCACATACTCTCTCTTTCTCTCTCTCTCTCTCTCTGTCTCTCTCTGTGTGTCTCACACACACACACACACACACACACACACACACACACACACACACACACACACACACACACACACACACACACTGACACACTCGCCCAAACAAAGTTAACAACGACAGAACTGAGAGTCAAGGGGAGAAGAGAGAGGGAGAGAGAGAAGAGAGAGAGGAAAGGAAAAAAAATCAAAGTCGCAGCACAATTAGCACAGGCCCGTATTCCAGGAGGAGGAGAAGTGAAATGGATATAGCTGTTTGGAGAGGGTCATCGCTTTATCCTTGAGAAACTGAGAATCCATTCATCGGCTTGGCTTGAAAACCTGACTGACGCAAATGGATCACTGGGAATAGGCGCGTCCCAGCAGTAATTATGTTACATCGCAGCTACCACTGATGACCAGGGGGTGGGGGCGGGGACACTTCTTCTTTCTTCCACGCACAACTTGTGTGTGTGTGTGTATGTGTGTGTGTGTGTGTGTGTGTGTGTGTGTGTGTGTGTGTGTTGTGTTCTTCCTATTATCTTAGACCAACACACACAGGCACACTCTCACAGGCACCTTCATGTAGGGGCATTCGCTGAGACATTTACATCAGATCTGCTCAAACAGTGCTCTTGATTGACATTTACCATATGCTACTGAATCCACTTCAATGGGTTCTTGCTTGCCAGCAGAAACTACATTCAAAGGCCAAGTCAAATTCAGTCTGATTGCTCACTTCTCTTGGCAGGCAGGGGCTTTGGTTAGAAACATTGGGAGTGATTATCTGTGCCTCTGCAACCTATGCATACTGTATATGTTTTCCTTACTCTTCTTTGTGGTTTGTCTTAATGTCATCCAAAAAGGACTATGGAATGAATATTTGAGTTGAGAGAGAGAGAGTAAGAGTGAAAGAGAGAGAGAGAGCAAGAGAGAGAGAAAGAGAGAGAGAAGACAGTAAAGTTCTCTTTGTATCCCCCTCTAGGCATTCACCACAGTGAAAGTCACCTTGGCTAGCACTCTGCGCTCACGACCTTGCTAAAATCTGTGATTGATAGTGTAGATGCCCGTCGTGTAGTGCTCGGTCTCGTTGTCTCTCAGTAATGTCTGACTCCTGCTCCACAGTATGTGTTGCATGAGGAGGACCCACCATCACTAACCACAGAAAGCCTTTGTAATTTAGCCTCCTTTTATGAGCTTTCCTCTGATTAGTGTCCTTGTCTTTGTTTTAGGTCCATGCGTAAGAGCGTAATTTATCTTTTTATCTTTTTGTGGTTATCCCTCGTTCTTTTAGTCTATTTAATTACAGTTTTATTATTTATCTGAGTGGCCTCACTTGTTTGTGCTATTAATGGCTGTCATCACTAATTAATCTTCCATGTAACATTAATCCACAGCACAATTTGAAGGGTCTCTTGTCCTGGTTAAACCTTTGTCACATTTCTTTGTATGATGGTGGTGACCCATATTAAGAGCAAACTCAGTCTACATGGTTTTCACTGACACATGCAAGACAGGAGCACTAAGACCTGGCATGTCCTGGGAGGGTTTTTCTTCATCAATGTCATTTTCAAGGTGATAAGTAGCTTTCTGCTTCTCCTCTCTCTCTCATTCATTCTAACTCTCTCTTCCATACTCCATTTCTTTTCTTCCTTACCTCTCTCTCTCTCTCTTTTCTCTCTTTCTGTGGTTTCCTGCTCCCCGAGGCTTAAGTTATATGCTAGCGGGAACAAAGATGCTCTGAACTCACATTGATCCAGTCGTGGGATTACGGTTAGGGTCAGGGGATATTGGAAGTGAAACACCAGCAGTGACAGCAGCAGCAGCAGCTGGCTCTGCCAGAAATTAACCACTCACTGCCTGCATCCTCAGCACAAAACGCCTAGTGCCTAGCTAGCATCACATGCTAATAGCACTACCAACATCACACAGGCTAGATTCACACGATAGCATTACAGGCTAGTACCAGATGGCTAGCCTTTCGTGGTACTCCTGCTGGTTATGTAAACATAACAGACCTGCTGAAAGAACAACCTGTTGAACTCTCACAGGGATTTAGAACTAGAAAGCCAGAAGAAAGCCTGAACTTGAAATGACAGGACGATATCCTGAATGGTATTCATTCGTTAACTCATTTTGTTCCACAGATGTTTGGTATGCAGAATATGTGTTCTTGTGTCTGAGTCTTTGCTGAGCCTCTGGTTTGCCAGCAATGATAAGCTTTATGGCTGAAAACAAGTCTGACACACCCTTGTTAAAGGGGAGTGTAAGTTAATCCCATCCAGCTACAGAAATAAAGTTTAAAATAATCTTCAGAATGCCAGAAATTGCCAATCTAAACCCACTCCTGTCTGTGAGGATGTGATGCTTCAGCTCTATTTTTATCTGTATCGGCAGCAGGAACTATATTTCATACAGGGACTTTCCTTGCCCTATATTTAGTAGGTATTGCACAGAGGTTCTGCATGCGTCCAGAAAGTGTACATTTGGTGTTTTTTATAAACATATTTCCTGCATGTTTCCTGTTTTTACTTCCATGTCATAAATATAGGAGTAATGCTCCTGTACATTTTCCACCAGTATAATGTCAAAACAATTTTTCAGTCATTTACATATGAAGAGCTTTAACAATGATTTGAAATCCATACAGTTAAAAGGGATTAGAATTCTTCTTTGCCAAACCAATAGTAGGAGGAAAGGGATTTTATATTTCAATTTACCTCTAAGCGTAGGTTTTTATTTCAGTTACACATGTACAATTTTACCCATGACGGTGTCATGGTGTTCGAATTCTAATCATCTTAACTTCTGCCGAATGTGTTTCTCTAGCTGCTGTCAAAACCTGAGAATGTTGTATCCCCTTAAGCGATGTGGTAGAAGGGAAGCTATCATGGTGCAAATAGTGTGTGCATATATTGTCTGTCTATTGTCTCATTCTTCCACACTTCTCCTTTCTCTCATTTTTACACACACATCTGCTCAGTAGATCAGATTAATTACGTCTCATTAGTTGCCTTGGAAACTAAGGTGAGGGAATAAAAAGTGTGAAAAAAAGAGTGAGTGGATAGAGTGAGAGAGGGAGGGGGCAAGACAAATACTTATAAAAAAATGTATTTTAGAGAAAGAGTGAGTGAGAAAATGAAAGAGTGTAGGTCTGAGGAAAAAGGAAAGAAAAAGAGAATGAATAGGAGAGAGAGAAAGAGAGAGAATGGGGTCTGGAGGTGTCAGTGGGCCGGCCGATCGGCATCAGCAGACATTAGCACCAGTGCTGCTGTAGCTGCTGGAGGGAGATAAGGCAGCCACCACAAAGGGCTCCTGCCAGAGGGGCTTCCTAACCCTCCAGCCTGTCCCTGCCTCAAGTGCCACACAAACTGTATGGCCATCAGGAAGGATGAGAAGCCTGTGCCCCCCCCCTCTCTCTTTCTTTTCTTGCTCCTTCTCCCTTTCTTTCACATTTTTTGTTTCTTCATCTCTTCCCCTGGGTCTACCTCTCTCACACTCCCTTTTGCTGTTATACTCTCACCCCATTTTCCATTTCTCTGCCCCACCCCCGCCCCCCCATGTATGTATCACACTCTCTAGTGCATACACTATCAGCTAATAACAGCTCTCAACTCATTAACAACTCAACTCTCAATATCAACCTCACCATTATTATAATATTTCTATTTTTTCTATAGATGCATGTGAACTTAACCACTTAGAGATTCCGTGTTGTGTAAGTCAGGAAGTGTTTTATGTTCCTTATCAGTGGAGGCCAAAACAAGGAAAGGCCTGGATGATAATTGAATAGAAAGTAAGGTAGTTTGTGGCAGTGGGTGCCCTTTTCTGTCTGCATGGTGACCCGGCCGCCTTGCACAATAACCCCTCCCCCTGCGAGTCCACGGGAGCTGGACCGTTGTTGTTGTTTAGTCTCCATGTCGCATGGCAGCGGAAACATGCCCATGCCCTGTAGGTCACTTCTTTCTTTTTTTGTCTTTCTTCTCTTCTTGGTTTCTTTTTTGTCTATACCCATCCACCCATCCCCCCCCCTTCAGTGGTCAATGGGACGCACAGGGGCCTGAAAAACAGGAAGTGAAAGAGCAGGAAATGGAGAGTGTGCACTGCCCACGGCCTGCGGTCAGACAGGGGTCTGGGTCTGAGGCTTGGGCTGTGCTCTGCCTGCACTGCGCTCTGCTACGCTGCACAGGAAGGCGCTCTGTCACAGCCGGGCCCATGATCCTGGCTGCTGGCTTTCCGGCCACTCATTCTCTCAAGAGGTTTGCAAAAGGAGGAGGAGGATGCTTGCTCTACAGTCATCCTGCTTGTACTCATCTCTACTGCAGCGGCAGTACTCTTAAAAAGAGTCAGCAGATGTGTTGTCAACCCCCGCCCACCCCAACCAACCCCTTAAGTCTAGCTAAGAGGAGTTTGCTTGTCGTTGCTTGTCGTCTGTTGTCTGGCTAGCAGCAGTGTCTGCTGCAGTATGAGGGAATTATCACAGACATAAAAGAACATTTATCGTGTCACCAAATTTCATTTCACAGAGCATCAAACTGCTCTCTCCTATTTCACGGAGAGAGAGTGGAGGCAGTGGAGGTGTTGATTCTGGCTGGCATTTTTACATCTAGTCATGGAAGAGTGTTTTGTGCAGCGTGATGTGGTTATGGCCCATTTCATTGGGAGCTCTGGAGCTGGGCTTAGAGTGTATATGCCTCTGTGAATAATAGAGTAGTCTCACTGAGGGCCATCATTGGCACCCAGGGAAATCGCCCATCTCATGCCACCACCTCACAACAGGGTCCACCATCGCCTGTGGCAGAGCCATTTAATATCACAGGCAGGGCTGGAGATTACTTTTGTTCACTCAGTTTTATTAAAAGATTTCAGCTGGATTTCCTATTTGCTTCCTTCCGCCACCTAATGATAATTTAGTGGTTTAGTATACTTTTTGAACTTGCAAGTTCCTTTTGCATCCTGAACGACTTGTGAATCATTCGTTTGGTATCTTTCTCCTCTGTTCTTTTGAGATGAAAACTCATAGAAGCAGACTTCCACAAACCTGACCCATTTGCTGAAGTGAAAGTGTGTGTTTGGGTGTGGGTGTGGTTGTGGGTGTGGGTGTGGGTGTGGGCGTGTGTTTGGGTGCATGGAATAAAACAGAACTTCAGTGATGGGGAGAGGCCCATCTGCCTTCACAAACCTCCTGAAAATTCCCCATCACCCCCACCGGTGCCTCCCAGAGTTGGATGTGTAGGAGCTACACTCCATGCTGCTAGACATGCTCCTCACTCTGGGGTCTTCTTCACCCTGGACAAACCTGTCACTCAGGTGGAACAGCCAGAGAAGGCTGTGAAGTACAGGCATCTGTAGATCCCCTCTATAGATTCTCTCCCTCCGACTGACCTTGATATGGCAGATGATATGGCAGAGAGTGCACCAGAGGCTGGAGAGGGAGGAGTGGTGGAGCTCTCCCACGAGAAATGCAGTGACTTCTTCCCCTGAAAGAGGCCAAGTGCTGCCCACACTGAGTGTGCCTATTAATGCGCTGACTGAACACTAGCAGAAATGCGGTGTGCTAAGGTGCTCATTTTTTCCCACGATCACAATTTTGGTGTAACGTTCATTTGGAGACTCACTCACTTACTTGATCGCTTTTATCTATTTATTTTCATGGGATCAAAAGAGTATATATACATACTTATACTTACTTACTTATTTTTTTTCTCTGTACTTATGGGCCGCTGGTGAGTTTTTTTTGGCACAGTTTTTGCCGGTGTCTATTTATGGCACTCGGGCTTCATGGACGTTGTAGTCGAGGGCCACGCTCGGGTCTCGCCGTTCGTTCTGTGGGGGCATGTTGTCATATTGATTTTTGTGTCGCGCTGACGCAGGCCTCCCCCTATAGAGACACGTACCCCGGGCAATTGATTCCCTCGCGGTACAAATGTTTGGTAAGCATCTCTCAGAAATGCTTGACTTGTTTAAATCAAAGATGTAACTAGAGCAGGTGGACTGTATCAAGGTCTTTCAATCCAACAAGCTTGAAATTACATTTTTGTCTACGGTGAAAGGAAGAACATAGTTTGGATATTAGAATGATTCCTTGGTCTTTTGTCTGTTCAGAGAACATTTTATGCCCTTCTTGACAAATATTAAGCTCTTCTATGTCAAAGTAAGCAACATGTGTAAACCAGTGAGCTGTCATAGTGAAATTGAAAAGCCAGGACAGGCAAAGATAGCTTGTGACACAGTTTATCAAGAAATGTAGATGTATCTGACTTAATCCACATGTTTGCATTGGTTGTGTGTGTGTGTGTGTGTGTGTGTGTGTGTCTGTTCTTGTTTGTGGCTGTGCTTGTTTGTGGCTCCCTGGCACTGAGCATTGGCTCAACTCCCAGTGCACACTGGCTGTACTAATGCTGCAGGGTTTAGTGTAGCCGTGCGCCTCTCTGTCTAACCCTACCCCTGTAGCCTACACGGATTAGCACAGGCCACAGTTCTAGCGGGCGCACAGAAAACGTGCCGCTCTGCCCTCCTCATCCCCCTTTCACCACCTCTAAGAGTGCCAGGGCTTGGCATCACCCGCCAATCGTCCCCAGTGATGTTTCTCACCATGGGCATCTCACCATGGGCATCCGTTATGCCGCCGACACATTTAGCTCCAGCTGATGCATGTTTGCGAACATGTCAGTTGAAAATGAGCCTCTTTTGTATTTTCTATGGGGCGGTAATGGGTGTTGATTGACTTTGCCACCCCTGTCTGTTTGTTAGTCAGTAGGTGTCACATATCTGTTGGGTTGTCAGAACCAATATTTTGATGTTGGCAATACATGCATACTGGCCCCCCAAAGAATCTGTGCATTTTAAAAGCTGTGTAGATTTTAAAAGCTGCACAAGAAGCATTTGATGTGCCTTGCGATTCCATTTGTGCTGTTATATGGCTTGGATGTTAGAAGTGCTAGTGTGTAAGTGCTGTGTCCACACAGGGCCTGGAGAGGATCTCAGACACAAGGGGATGTTTAAAGAGGCGGCAGCTCCATCTTCCCCCACCGCTGCTGCTGTGGACACTGTCTGGAGCACAGGCACTGCAGCCATTCACTCACACACACACACACACACACACACACAGACACACACACACACACACACACACACACACACACACACACACACACACACACACACACACACCTCCTCAGCAGATTTCTTTCTCTCTGGCATACTACTCAGGAGATGTGACAAAGCACAGGAAAACAAACAGTGACTTTAAAACGAAGCAAAAAAAAAACTCAAATTGTGGCAGAAGGCTGTGCTCCAGTGGAGCGGAGAGGAGCGGAGAGTAGCCCGTCATGCCACCTTCACAGCAGCCCCACTACGCTGAGGGATTAGAGCTGGTCTTTTCCTATTTCCCTCACAGAAATGTCATGACACAACGCATTATGCATGGTTGGACCTGCGATCTTAGAGTGCAAACACGACAGCTTTGGAGGAGAGATGCATAGAGGGCCCACAAGCTCTGCTGATCTAAAACAAACACACACACTAAAACATCCACCTCACACACACACACACACACACACACACACACACATGCACACAGAGGCATATCCATTGCTCTCCACTCAGACCACGTGGACTGTTGTTCAAACTGGTTGTAAGCCTCAGACAGACAGATTATCCAATGTTTTCATGTCCATTTGTTTTGACTGACTTAAGAAAAAAAAAAATCGGCCTGGACCCAAAGCGCCATCGCTGTTGTTGTGTGTGTTTATCATCATGTCCCCACTGTGATTACTGTATCAGCCGGGCTCATACGATCTGGCCTTAATACCCGAGCACTTGGACGAGAAGAGTCCGGGCAACACCAGGGTTGAAGAGACTAAGGCTTCCCCATGGCTGACAGACCATGACGGCAGCTTTGCTTAAAGGCACAGAAAGCACAATCCCTCGAAACGGTGGCGTTTACTTGCAACACGCTGGCATGCAGAGCGAAAGCAGGTGTAGATGTTCTCAGGGGGAGAAGCTTTTGGCAGCGTGCAGCTCCTTATTGGAGCACGTAAATAACCACCTTACCCGCCTGAAATTCCAGAAAGAAACCACCTTACCCGCCTGAAATTCAAATCCATGCATCACCAAAGATGAATATGAAATAAATATAATGTAATGCAAATAAGGAGGGGGAAGGGTGTGTGTGTGTTAGTACAATGTTACAACAAATGGCAAATGTCTGCCACATGGCCTTTCTGTTATGCAGCCATAAAGAGAATATTAGTTTGGCATTATTACTCCAGAGCGGGCTTGCCGTAGGCAGGAGCGGGCTGCTGCTCTTTTTTATTGTTGTTCCCAGAAAGAGAGGTTTGATCATTTGAATGGAATGACCGTCTGGGATATGAAAATATTTCTGTAATGGAGGTGGAAACAGAGCGTGTAGCGAGCTGTGCGCAGTCACGGTAGCAGTATTCATACACAGAGCAGCAGAAAAAGGAAGTGCACTTGGGTGTTGGTTTTGGGGGGGGTCACGGCAAATGAGAAAGGACACTGCCACTCTCACGGGCCTGTTGTGATGTGGTGTAGGGAATTTTTTTTTCTGTCCTAACCAGGGCTTCGCGTGGTAAGAGTTTCCTACTGCGGCTGGGATGTGTGTGGGTTGGTGGTGAAGATGATTTCATTCTAGGGTTGAGTGGTGGAAGTAGCACCATACACACACACACACACACACACACACACACACACACACACACACACACACTACAGACAGACAGACAGACAGACAGTCAGACATACAGATGGGTGGTTGGACCGACATGTAAATATCCCTTGTTTCCCCCAGAGTGGATGGCTTGGCTTGGCTTGGCTGGATTGGAGCTTGAGGCTCAGGGGTCACAGAATGTATGCTACGGGAGTTGAACGCGAGTGCAAGTTAGACTGTAATAATACCGTTTCTATGGAGGTTTATGGAAACAGAGCCAAAAGGCAGACACGACAGACCTCCACAAGACAGTAGCACGAGATACGCAGGTTATAAGAGTACGTGCACTTTGCCAGGAGCGCTTTGGCAGCGTAGGATTTTTCCAAGGTGTTTGTCTCTGTGTCTATGCGCCGTGGCACCGACTCAAACCCTAATCTTCATGTTGCAACAGCTCTGTGGCTGGCTGGAGGTGGAGCAGTGTCTCTCGGCTCCCCAATCTGCCTAGCAGGCTGGTGGGGTGGTGGGGGAGGGCGAAGGTGAGTGCCAGGGCGATGGGGGAAAGGTGAGGGTGACAGGTGAGGGTGAGATGGTGGTGTTTTTTTCCGCACGTGAGAATGGCGGCCGGCCTCATCACGCGGGCTGAGAAGATTTCTCCTTGTGTCCGAGTCAGACCAAGTCTCGGTGTACTCTTAATCATCATAAGAGCAAAGCTGGCAGCGACGTGGCCAGCACCAGGAAGAGGCGCACGGACGGGGGCACCGGCAGTCACCATCGTCCACCATCTGCCCCCCCCCCCCACTCCCTCTACCACTCCCTCTTTCACTGCAAAAAATAAAATCTAACCAAGTGTTATTAATCTTATATTAAGATCAAAAAATCTATTTGGTATTGTTTTTAGTATGTAAAAGACTTGCCTAGCGCTCTCTCGAAAGATCATTTTGACTTCATTTAAGAACACTTTGACTTATTTTAAGGAGTCTTATCAAGACAAATTTACTCAACACCCTGGCAGACAAATTTGCTTGTTTTTAGGACAAATTTGCTTAACGCACTGGCAGACAAATTTGCTTGTTTTTAGGATGAGACATCTTAAAATAAATCAAACTCTTCTTAAATTAAATCAAATGATTTTTACGAGAAAGCGTTAGGTAGGTACTGAAAACAATACCAACTAGATTTTTTGATCTTGATATAGGATTAATAAGACTTGGTTAGATTTGATTAGATAAGCAGTTTTGCAGTGTTTTCTCTCTCTCTCCATTTTCTTCTCTTCTTTTCTCATTTATTTTTGTCTCCCTTTACTTCTCTCACTCTCTCGCTCTCTCTCTCTCTCTCTGCCTCCCTCTGTCACCTCTGTCTCTCTCTATGGAGGTGAAAGGAAGTGGTTGTCACACTTGTTGAGGGACATGTGTACCATCTGGTCTGTCGTCCCCATCTAATGTCTTGCCCTGTGGTTTCATATACATACAGGTGTGGGGTCTGGATGCTGGGCTTTTCTGTATCTGGTTAAAGTGTGAACTGCCTCTTCTTTCTCTATTTTTCTGTCTGTCATTTATTAGCCTACTTCTTTTTCTGTTCAGTCATTATTCCTTTCTTCTTCCCCTTATCAAAGTCAATGGGGAAGCACAGGTGTTGGTACTGTCAGTCTTGAGTCTCATATCCTTTAGCGGTAGCAGTGCATGTATTGAAGCTTTGATGTCTGACAAGATATCATTGAATGCCATGTTGTTAATGCTGCCTTCTCTCTCTCTTTCTCTCATTCACTTTCCCCCTCAACCCCCTTTCTCTCTCTTCCCTCTCTTTTTGCAGATTGCTGTGTGTCACGACAAGAGAAGCTGTGAGACAGACTGATAAAACAAGCGAGAGAAGACGAAGGCTGAGAGGAAGACAGCAGCGAGAGAGTGAGAGAGACTACAATGTGCTAGGAGGGGCGAAGGAACACAAGCTTGGGTGTTTTTCTGATATTCTCGTGGTGTCAGAGAGACAAAACAGAACGCAAAGATGGGACGGAAGAAGATACAGATCACACGGATCATGGATGAGAGGAACAGGCAGGTCAGTATCAACGTCTCTGATTGGCTGCTTTATGGAGGGGTCTGACACTACCACCTCTCGGGTGTCGTTGTTGACACTGTGCATAAACAATCACCTGGTCAAACACACACACCTTTGTCCTCACTAAACTAAAATGTTGACAGTAAATTTGTCTTACTATGAGCATCACATAATCGATCCTGAGCGCCCCTCAGTTGAGATGTTCTGAACTGCACCCATTTTGTGTATGATTAACCTGACATCCTCTGGGGGTATGCCAAGTTTTGTGGAATTTCATCCATGGGGGGCATGAAGTAAATGAATTTCTGTGTACATTTAGAGACTGGACACCCATCTGCCTTTAGGTGGTGGTGTTGAGCGAAGGGTTGCTCGTAGAGGATGATGAGGATGAGGTGAGAGGAGCTATAAGGCAGGACTGTTACACACACTCTCTCTCTCTCTCTCTCTCTCTCTCTCTCTCTCACTCACACACACACACACACACACACACACACACACACATACACATATAAGCACACACATGGACGCATACACACACACACGCATGTACACACAGGCACACACACACGCACACACACACAAACACACACATAAACAGACACACACACGCATGCAGGCATGCTCACACACATACACACAGGCACACACGCACACACATTTCAAAAAGATTAAGGAGGCAGTTCAGTTTAGCACAAGCTACAGCAGGATAAACCTTACCACCAAGGCCTGGTATCAGTTGTCTTCAGTATGACACTAAATATTCCTCTAATGCAAACAAAATCGAATCCAGCAGCCGTTATCAGCGCACTGGCTACAAATCACTAAGTTAGTTTGGAGGACCATGATTTGTTTACTGGTCATTGGGTCCATTTGTTTATTTGGAACATCACCCCGACATTGGCGAGAGCTACAGACCCAGCTCCTCCCCCTCGATATGCGTTGGGCTAAACAAAGGCCGGAATGTTCCGCGGCGTCCAAGCCCTCGTAAAAGGCAGGCGAGTGTGACAGGTTTTGGGGCAGGGAGCAGTGCCGGTCCACTGTTTACAAGAGCACCCTGCAATTTCAGACCCACATGCTGATGAGGCAGCAGAATTGGGCCGGAGGAGTGGACCTGACCACACGGCTCCTCACTTTTACTTTCTTTCTTTCTTTCTCTCTTTCTTTTTTTCTTTCTTTCTTTCTTTCTTTCTTTCTTTCTTTCTTTCTTTCTTTCTTTCTTTCTTTCCATGCTGTTCCATTTCACTTTCTCTTGTTCTCTGTATCATTTTCTTTCTGTCTCTCTCCTTCTCTCCCTTTCACTCTCTCTCACTCCATCTCTCTCCCTTTCTCTCTCTCTCTCTCTCTCTCTCTCTGTCTGGGTGGTGGAGTGCTGCTGGTGGGCCTCGTGGGGGCCCCTGGCTCTGTGCAGTTGCAGCTGGTTGCTAGTAATTAGGAGCCGCCACAGCACCCTCTGCACCCTCTCATTAGTAGGGCGGGTCAACGGGACACACAGCACCCTTCTCTTCCCTCCCTTCTCTCTCTCACTCTCATTCTCTCCCTCTTTTTCAACTCTCTCTCCTTTGCTCACACATACACTTTCACTCACTCACACAACCCCCATCTCTTTCTCTTTCTCCCCCCTCTCTCTCTCTCTATCTTCCTCTCTCTCTTCCTCCTTCTCACCCACACTGCAAACTGCCATCAATGAGGCTAGCCACAGAGACAGCTGGTATTCACTCTGTGCACCCGCTGTCATTCCCTCTCTCTCTCTATATATATATGCATAGTTTCAGCACAGTCTGTGTCAGCCACACTACTTTCACTATTACAGCTGCGTCCCCACATCTTGGAACAATCCAATCTATACCACTCGAACACTGTGAGAATATGGGCTATATTGGTGTGGCAGTTTAATCAATGACTGAGCTAGCAGTTGCGCGCTATCTTCAGTGCTATTAAAAACAAGAAAGATTGAGATGAAACCTTCGGTTCCTCCAGATCCCTCGCCTGCCAAGTCCAATAAGACGCCTGACTTTCGCACCCTCTCAAAATCATTTGCGCTGCCGTGCTGGTGAAATAAATTTCATGCCATGCACACCGAAAGCTAATTGAAGTTTCCTCCACTCTCCTGAGGGTGATAACATGGCAGCTCTTGCCTCCCTCTGCCCCCCCCCTCTCCCCAACACCCATCCATACCTCAGCAGCCTCCCACTCTCCCATGGTTCAGCAGGCCCGGCCCTAACTGACACTGGAGGTAGCAGTTCAGACGAGTGCGAAACTCCAGTCTACAGGATGGGGCCAATTATCAGCATAACACCAGGCTCAGGGCAGGGATCCAAATGAGGAGACAGGCAGGCAGTGGAGACATCAGCAGGATCAGCAGCAGCAGCGGCAGGAGCAGCGGCAGCATCTCCACCATCTGTCCTGACCTATGACATCAGCAAAACAGCACAGGAGGGAGAAAAAAAACCACAAATAAAATAGGCCGCGAAAAGAAAACGATAAACAAGAAACAGAGGGCGGGTTGACTCACAGAGATAAAGAAGAGATGGAAAAGGATGTGTCAATCAAATGCTGGGAGTGACGGAGGAGGTATACTGATGTGTGTGAAACATGTGATGTCTCCCAGACGTGATGGACCAGGCCCAGAGGCTGACCCCTGAGCCTCTGACACAGGATTCCCAGGCCTGTAATAAATAGGTATCTTGTTGATCAGCTTTGAGAAGTCACACCTCCCTTCTGAGGGAATAGTTATCGCTTCCACACAGGCTGTAGCATTAGCGGCGTTTAGCAGAGCTCAGCAGAGAATTCAGCTCAGAGACGCTGAGTGAAGTCTGTATTTATGTGTGTGTGTGTGTGTGTGTGTGTGTGTGTGTGTGTGTGTGTGTGTGTGTGTGTGTGTGTGTGTGTGTGTGTGTGTTTGTTTTGTAAGATCTCTCTCTCTCTCTGTCTTGTATGAATGTGTGAGTGCGTATGTGAGTCTGAGTGTGTGTGTGCGTGTGCATCTGTCTTTTCCCACACGGATCATGAACCTCACAGTCTCCTCTCTCTGTCTTTCTCCAGGGATGTTGGGCGCACCCTGGGGAAGTGTCCATTAGCATACGGGGCCCATCGCAAGAACACAATTAGAATCTTTATCTGGCTGGCTCTGCCGCCAGCAATCAGTATTCATGGCATTAAAATGAAACAATGCCTTAAGTGGGCTAATTAAATACCGGGGCGAGGCAGCATGCTGCACGGTGGCGTCGGGGGCTCCTTGCATCATTAGGAGGAGTGCTGTGGATAGGCTCTTGACCTTTCGGGATTTATACGGGGGTGTGCGGCGGAGGCTATGAGGTCCGTAATTGCAGTATCTATCAAAACAAATGGATTAGCTTTAAGTGCTAGCCTGGGCACAGGATGAATATGATGTGTGTGTGTGTTTTTTTTTTGCCCGTCTGTGTCGCTTATGTGTATTTAGGTAAAAACAATGTTCAACTTTAGAGATATGGTTGTTATATTTGTAAATGGGTTCAGCATTGGGAAAAAGACTTCACAGAGGTAAATCTTCTAAGCCCAATTGATGCATTGGGTATTGACTTTGGTATCGATTGGGTGTCTTGTGTCAGCGGGGAGCATTGGAGTCACGCAAGCTTCACTTTGTGTCTGCCGTGTAAGAGCATCCTTTCCCCCACCGGCTCCAGCGCTCTCTGCCCCTGCAATCCAATGAAAAATGAAAGAGTAGCCGAGGCTCCAGAGTGTGGCTGTCACAAGAGACGAGGTAGAGGAGGAGGAAGAGGAGGAGGGGGGTGGGGGGTGGGAGGAAGAAGATCAGCTCCTCAAATCAGCGGTGTGCACTCAAGGTT
>NC_063199.1:4606661-4614161 GCF_017589495.1 Alosa alosa
ATTGAAATGGCTGTTTTAAATATCATAGAGAGCTAAGAATGACAAGTCTGGCTTTCATTCTGTATGTGCACAATTTGACAGCTTCACAAATCCACTTTATTGTTTTTTCATTCCTACTTTTAAATCTACTTTCCCATGACATTGGATTGGTTCAGAACATTTCAAATGCACTCTATGCACTTATTGTTACATTTAGACTTAATTGGTTTATCAAGACGTACATTGTCAGTGTCAGTCTCTACGGGACTATTATCTACTGTACTTAAGCCTCAAGCCTGCAGTAGTTCATATGAGGTGGGCTTGTGTGTGTAGCATAGCATAAATTATGCCTTAGATAGATTTCCCCCAGTCCACAGACACGATGCCAGCTCTGTAGATTTTAAATGCAAACAGGAAATGGTTTCAGAACAAACACACAACACACATACACACATACTCAGTTTCAGTCTGACAGTACCCTTTTCGTAGCGTAGTCATCCTAATGTATGTGCAGGTGTGTGTGTGTGTGTGTGTGTGTGTGTGTGTGTGTGTGTGTGTGTGTGTGAGTGTGTGTGTGTGTGTGTGCGTGCGTGCGTGCGTGCGTGCGTGCGTGCGTGCGTGCGTGTGAGTGTGTGTGTGTGTGTGTGTGTGTGCGTGCGCGTGCGTGCGTGCGTGCGTGCGTGCGTGCGTGCGTGCGTGCGTGCGTGCGTGTGTGTGTGTGAGTGTGTGTGTGCTGTTTGACAGATCCCAACCTGCAGTGTCCCCCATGACCTCTGTGCTCTCTGTGGCTTGGCTTCGTCTCGTCAGACACCCCAGACACAGCACAAGGGGTGGGGACAAACTCAGAAGCCACTCGCGCGCAACGGCTACAGTTGATAGTGGTGTGGCGAGACACCATGCTTCCTTGTTTGGACAGCAAATTTCTTTATTGCCCTTTCTGTCAGCCCTCCTGAGGCGAAAAACAGGTCGGCACTTCTACGCACCCAGTGTGACCGACGATAATGTGATGGCATAGGTTAAACCTCCATTAAATTAAGACTATAAACAAATATGTCTCCTCTTCGCAGCACAAGTGAATGATTCTATAGACGATGTAGATGTGGTTGGGGTGGACGTGATGATTACAGAGGGGTTAAGGGGGGAGGTGGGCTCGTGACCTACACTTGCTGCCTTTAGGGTGAGCTGGAGTGGAGCTGACTGGTGCATGACTGCTCTGCTGTGTGGTGATGCAGGTGTTAAAGTGGGCCAATGAGCTAGAGCTCCATCACACGTTACTGAGCCACAGGCCGCAGACGGGGCAGACAGGGGAAGCACACGGATGGGGCAGATGGACCATGTTCTCTCTTCTCTTCTCTTCTCTTCTCTTCTCTTCTCTTCTCTTCTCTTCTCTTCTCTTCTCTTCTCTGGCTTTCCACTGTTAGTGAATATGTACTGATTTCCTGAGGCCCTTCTCTCCCTCTGCCTCCTCTCTGCTCCTCCTGTCCTCTGCTGGGTTAAATGAAATGAAGCGGTAGCATGGGTCAGCAGGTCTTCAGTCAGCATGCTGAGGAGCGCCCAGGTGGAACAGTGTCACACTTTGTGCCTTCACCCAGGCTCTCTTGGGGACATAACCGCCACCTTTAGCCAAACACACACACACATACAGACACACACACACACACACACACACACACACACACACACACACACACACACGTATGCACGCAGACACTTGTGGTGTTTCTGAGTAAAGGGGCTCATGGACCACAGCATCTTGTTTGTGGAGGGTTTTTTCTGCTACTCTCTGCTGCACTACCCCCTCTTTTCTCTCACACACTCTCAGTGAGGCCCCAACATTAGGCAGATTGAGTTGTCAACGGCAGGGATGTTAATTTGTTCTGAAATAGCAGCAAGTCGGGCTCCTAATGACAGCTGGGAGGGAGACGGGTCTCCGTGGGTCGGGGATGAGCCGGCGAGGGGGCCGGGCAGAGGAGAGGGCGCAGCAGGGGCGAGGTGTGCTGCTGTGTCTGACTGCTCAAACACAATAACAGCAACAGCAGCAGCAGCAGCGGCAGCAGTGGCGGTGTCGGCATCAGCTTATTGCTCTCGCAGGACTCTTCAGGTACACAGCCTGTTTTAGAGTCTACACACTCCGGCTGTCTCATTAAAGGCCTGGAGAGCATTATTCATGCCTCCTTATTGCACAGTCACTGAGGGGCCCAGACATAACCACGCGCTGTTTGTCATAGTTTTTATTGCTGACTGCATACTTACTAGACCAATCTGCTGAGCACAGAAGTGTAAAAGGTGAGCTAGAGAACACAGCGCTCATGGAGCTCAAGTCGTTTTTTTGCCTGTGTTATTTATCTCCAACAGAAAAAAAAAGAAAAGTAAATATCATATGGGTGTATTGTAATGTATCACCTGTGAAGCAGACGACTGGAAATTCATTTCACACGCAGCGGGAGCTGCCCCAGAACCCGGCTGGCCACTAAGGCCCTATAACCCATTGGATTATATGGCGTTATACCATGTTTTAAATGAGCCTTGCCGCAGGCTGCAACCAATTAATGTCGAACAAAGCCAGGCTCATCTGCTCAGGGCCTCTTAGTAGGTCAGTGAAATTGGCGGAAGTGAAAGCAGACACACTCTGCGTGTCCTTCAGCCCCCCACGGGCATGGGGTTTCATTTTTTTTCTCTTCACGTGGCTCCTCTTTTTCAGTGACGTTTGACTCGGGCCGTATGTAGCATCCACTACTAGCTTAGCCTCTCTGTGAGCAACGCATGTGAGAGTCTCCTCCTCTCTTCCTCTCTCCTCCTCTTTCCTCCTTTCTTCTCCTCTCTCTTCCTCTCCTCCTCTCTCTTCCTCTCTCCTCCTCTCCTCTCTCCTCCTTTATCCTCCTCTCTCCTCCTTTCTCCTCCTTTCTTTTCCTCTCTTCTCTCTCCACTCTCTTCCTCTCTCCTCCTTTCTCCTCCTCTCTTTTCCTCTCTTCCTCTCTCCTCCTCTCCTCCTCCTTTCTCCTCCTCTCTCCTCCTTTCTCCTCCTCTCTTTTCCTCTCTTCTCTCTCCACTCTCCTCCTCTCTCCTCCCTCTTGTTTTGCTGGCACTATTGCTGTTGGCTGGTGGTGGCTCTGTCACCCCGCCTGTTGTTTAATGAAAAATGGTACGTTTCTGTTGACTGTTGCTGTTTGTAAAACACAAGAGCCAAAAGAGGTGGCCATGCATTATTTATGGCCCCGCTCAGAGCGCCTGGGCTGGGCTGGGCCAGTGTGAATGAGGATGAGGTTGGGGCTGAGGTCTGGGTCCCCAGCGTGAGGAGCGCTGAATGAGCACTGCAGGAGAGGAAGTGCTGGCACCCGCTCAAAGCCCAGAACACTGGCGGCCCCTAAACAGGCACACGGCGGTAGTAGTCAGGCAGAAAGAAGTGTGTGTCTGTGCGTGTGTGGGTGTGTGTTTGGATGTGTTAATGCGTGTGTGTGTGTATGTGTTTTTAGGTAGGACGTGTGTGAATGTGTGTGTGTGTGTGTGTGTGTGTGTGTGTGTGTGTGTGTGTGTGTGTGTGTTTGAAGGGTGGGTGGATGGGGGTCAGGTTTCAACCAAAGTGAGGCATGACCTGCTGTCCTTCGCCAGGAGTCAGGTTACGACAGTGGCAGGCAGGCGGTGAGGAGAAGAGAGGGCAGAGAGGGAGGGGGTTATGGGTGGCGGCAGTGCCGCTGTCATCTCACCCGACCCCTTGCATGATAGAGCGCTGTTCATTTTCCCATAAGACCATTCTCTGCCCCGATGCGCCCGTCCACACCGGCGGCCTGCTCTGTCTGACCTCTGGCCTTGCTGTCTGGGGAGGGCCACTGCCCGGAAGTTTCCCCTCTCAGCGCTTGTGCTCTTATGGCGGGGCAAACACAAGATGATACGCTGACACAACATGCGTTCTCGTCCACACGTGACAGTCAAATCAATCACTTATGGCAGTTATGCTGTCTATTCGTAAAGTCCTCTCTTTAAGTAGGCCTGCAGTACAGCATTTCACATTCTAGCGCAGGAAGTCCTGGTTATGATGGTTAAATTAAATCATACTTCATATGGTTTTAAATGATATCTGCATTTAGTTTTGCTTTCAGTCATGTAGCAGGAATGTATATCCAAACTGAAACATACTGACAGTAAATGCAAATGCATCATCAGTTCACTAATCTCTTTGGAAATGACATCATGGTCCTGTAATTGCTAGATCTATGTTGTTAGTGTGAGCAATCAGGTGGTGACATTGAGTATGCTGTGGGTTAGTTTTAGGGAGGGAACTGGGAACATGTCTAATATTTATTGTGAAGAAGCTCTTTAGACACATCTAATGATTTCTCTTTTTCTCTGTGTGTGTGTGTGTTGCCAGGTCACCTTCACGAAGAGGAAGTTTGGCTTGATGAAGAAAGCTTACGAACTGAGTGTATTATGTGACTGTGAGATAGCCCTGATCATATTCAACAGCTCAAACAAACTCTTTCAGTACGCGAGCACTGACATGGACAAAGTCCTGCTTAAATACACAGAGTACAACGAGCCCCACGAGAGCAGAACCAACTCGGATATCGTCGAGGTGAGTGAGAAATCGCTTACAGCATTTGTAATGACACAGACACACACAGAGATACTGTACACACACACACACACGCACACATACAGAGATAGTCACACATGACAACCCCCACACACACACACACACACACACACATGCACACATCCCCTTCATACACAAATGACAAGGCCACAACGACACAAACCTTTGCCCCAAATTGACAGTTACTGGAAGTAGAACTTGTATAGCACATCTACATGTACGAGAGAGCATGGAAGGAGTAGCCTAAAATTCCCCCAATCATTTGCCACTTCACCGGAAATTTACAGCACTTCAGCTTGATGGCTATTAGACACTGATAATGGCCTTAATCACGAGGGCTGTTGTGATGTATGTGTGTGTGTGTGTGTTGTGGTGCGATGTGGTGTGGTGTGGTGAGCTGATCCTGTGTGTGTGTGTGGATGAGTCTGGAGGCAGACAGCCGTCTGGCTAACAGTTTCCTCCTGACTGGTGCTCTGATATGGCACAGGACGCCTGCACAGCCTGATAAGTTCAGCTTCGGTTCGGGTCAGCAACTGACAAAAGGCATCTATCAGTCGAGCTGAGCAGGGCACAGCAGAGAAGCAGGAGAGGAGAGTAGAGCAGAGGAGAGGAGAGGAGAAGAGAAGAAAGGAGAAGAGAGGAGAGGACAGCAAAGGAGAGGGAAGGAAAGGGGAGGAAAGGAGAGGAGAGGAGAGGAGAAGAGACAGTGATGCACTGGATAGCTGCATCAGCTGACAGTTTTTATTCTCCCTGTGAGACTGACAGGCCTAGATTAGAGGTCTGCGTGGGACTGATTTTTCAGTCCCGCTCCCGCAATATTCTGTCCCGCTCCCGCCCGCTCCCGCATTAATGTGTCATTTTTAGTCCCACTCCCGCCCGCATCTGTAACATGATGTCCCGCTCCCGCATTAATGTGTCATTTTTAGTCCCACTCCCGCCCGCATCTGCAACATGATGTCCTGCTCCCGCCCGCATGCAGGAGGGATAGCCTATTCAGTTTTTCTTTTTGTCTCACGAAAGGAGCACACACACCTGAGAAAGACTCCAGATGTCAGTTTCTTGGTTCTGAATGTAGGCTAACAACTGAAGTAGGCCTAGTCTGGTGCCCTCTTCCTCTGTCATGCTTTCGATTTTTGAGTTTTGACAATGAGCAGCAGGAACAAATTGAACCCACATAAACGACAATATAGGCTATAGGCCGGCTATCCGTCAGTTATGCTTAAACCCCGTTTTTTAATGCTGCCTAACAGAACATCCAGCTGAACTATAGTTATGAACAGTACTTTAATCATTTCCATATTTAATTTTACGCACATATTTAATTTGCGGGAGTGCAGTGATTCATTGGTTTCTCCCGCACCCGCAAACGCACCTTTCTCATCCCGCCCGCTCCCACAAAGAGCTTTCAAAAGTGGGAGCCTACATCTCACCTGTACATGGGCATGGAACATCTCACCTGCACATGGGCATGGAACATCTCACCTGCACATGGGCATGGAACATCTCACCTGTACATGGGCATGGAACATCTCACCTGTACATGGGCATGGAACACATGACATAGATGTTATTACAGTAACTCTTCGCTTAAGTCGTCAAGCCAGAGGACCACACATTGAGAAGTTGAAAAGTTGACAGGTTTTATGCCAGGAACATCCCCCCCATTCACTCACTCACTCCCTGGATCAATTAGCCTCTTGTACATTAGTCCCTTTTTTCTTCATTCTCTCTCTCTCAGTCTCTCTCATGTAGCACTCCACCCTCTGGTCAGTTCCTGCTGTTTGCTGCTCCCAGAGTGTGTGCGTGGGCGCACAAGGTTTTGCTTTTACACAAGGCCAACGCGCCTTGGCCCCTTTGAACCTAGTTAGAGGTTTTATTTATTTATTTTCTGCGAGTTGTATGCAAAGCCAGAGTCAAAGCCTATAATCGTAACAGTTTACTCAGTGGTGGGCATACAGTAATGGCCTGGCAGTGTTCTTTGCAGAGTTACCAAAAACAGCATGCCCCAATTCAGGTGGGGAGAGTGGGGAGATTTGATATTATTCCTGAGTGGACAATGGTGGGATATGTGTGTTAGAATGAGTGGGTGGGTGGGTGGGTGGGTGGCGGGGGGTGTCATTGGTGGCTGTGGATTCACTAGAGTCCAAGAATTTCGCACTGACGCATTTGTGGTTTTGCAGTCCATTCCAAATACCCCTCCACACCACTACCACAACGCCTGCCTCCACCCCCGTCCGTCCTCTCCGACAGCTTATGTCCGCACTCTGGCCCAAACGAAAAGCAAACACATTCATGCCAAGTCTGGCAATGGTGATAATAACAATGAAACAGCCTTGTTTGTTTTGAAAGCCAATATTCAAGGTGGACACAGACAAACCCTTGTGCTTCAGAGGCAGCGGCCATGTTTTCCTTAAACAGAGCACAGTTTTCTCAGGTTTTCCCCGCATTGCCACGCCGTAAAGCGCAGTGCTGTTTGGCTTGGCGGCCGGCCCTCTCGCCGTACTTGAAGTGTAACTCCTCTGCTCAACAAAAGCCGTTCGGTGAGAGCGAGCAAAGCAAAGTTCTCCCTCTCTCCACTCTCTCCCATCCCTGAAAACCCAGCCTTTCTTAAATAAGAACTCTTTACTTGAAGGAGGAGGAGAGGGAGTCAGCCAATGCCACGCTATCTTTTATTCATGACCAAGCCCATGCCCCCCTGTATTACATGCTCTGCAGAGCTGCAAAAGAATGTGCAGGCATCCACTATGCCATGGTCCTCTCTCTCTCTATCTCTCTCTCTCTCTTCTCTCTCTATTTCACTCTCCCCCACTCTCTCTTTCTTTCCCCTTTACTGAGCAGGGGCTCACCTGCATTAAAAATAAATGGAAGCATTCTGCCCTTACACAACAGCCACACCATGTAGTGTGCTCTCTCCCCTCTCATATGAATAG
>NC_063199.1:4616661-4624161 GCF_017589495.1 Alosa alosa
ACACCTTCATTGGACACTTTTCTTGACGGTGAAAATGGTGTGACCTTTTCCATTACTTCTGGCCATAGTGGAAGGCCTTTTAACAATTGTGGGAAAAGTGGTCTAAGTCATATTTGGCCTTTAAGAAACAGGTAGTTTGTTGTTAATGATGAGCTGCAATATAAATGCAAGCTGTTTCTTGCCATTTGTCATGTGTCAGGCACACCATCCATAGAAGTTCATCCCCTAGTTCTGAGATGGTTTGGTTTACCTCTACCAATGTGAGGTGTCAGGATTAAAAGCCAGCTGGCTGAAAAAGCATAGTATGCCTAAAAACTATAGCCTGCAGCAGTGTTAAGGATGTGCCATCTTAGATGTTCAGAGCTTTTGAACATTTGCTAAGAATGCTGTGGGTGGAAGAACAAATGTTGATAGTCATTACGTCTGGCCACTTAATGCAATGAGCCTTTCAGTGAGATGCAATTTGCTGTGAAGTTTTTCTGCAACTGCAAAATGGAAAAGTAGTTAAAAAAAAAAAAAAAAAAACAAGCACATCTCCCATGGTTACCATTGTCAAGTTTTAAATCACATTTTATTTGCGAAGCAAATGAAAAAGCTGCTGCAGGTAATTAATATAATCAAATCATCCATGCCGCCCTCTTCCTCCCTGAGAGAAGCTAATGAAATCTTCCCTGAGGGCAGTTCCTTATCCTTAGCACCGTTGTCGCCAACACAGAGCCTCCACTGTACTAAGGGCTGAGGCCCTTTCAAATCAGACGAAAGATACCCCACCAGCAGATATGTGGCTTCTGGGACCTCTTCTTTCATTGCTTCATTTTGATTAGCTCAATGTTGTTACTCGGTAATGGCAGCACCAGCATGGACCCCCTCACTGTAATAACCTGAACACATTAAGCGCGATCCCCTAACACGCGGGATAAGCATTTGATGAAATTGAATTACGCTAGGCTTAATGGCTTCAAAATGACCAAGGCCTGTGCTTTTTTCACATGGAAAAACATTTCTTCGAATTAAATTTGTATCTGTAAGTCCGTTTAAATAGTGGCTTAGCAAGTTGCAAATAGCTGAACAGGTATGTAAAATGATTGACTCACTCGCTCTCTCTCTCTTTTCAGTGGCCAGTGGCTTTCCCTCCGAGCTGAGTGTTCTTTGTGAGAATTTTCTAATCAAATCAGATACAGTGACAGGCAAATTCTAGACCCCTAACAAAGTGAGACTGTTTACTACTGTTTACTACTGAAAGTGAAACACATGTCTCTCCCATACTCTCTGTAACACTGCAATAAGGACCAGCCATATTAAGCAATACACAAAAAGATAATCACTTTGATTAAAAAAATATTCTTTTCAAGTGATTCTTGTGAATGGTCAACCCAATTTTGTTCATATTGAAACATGTAGGTCTATAGTATTATGCTCTTTTGCCACACAGTAGATATTCAAAGAATAGAATGAATTACACTGCACATAATACAGTATATGGAATATCCTATTATAATCCTGTTATTGAGTGAAACATTGAGTTGAGTTGGCAAAGAGGGAGAATTTGAAATGATTACGATATGTAAATGTTGACCATTTCCAAAATGTCAAGCACGTTGTGGCTTGCTCCCCCTAGAGATTCCGGTATTTGCCATTTGAATTTCCCTGTTATTTCATAACAAAGTGCAGGACAAAAAGGCAGGACAAAACAGCTTTTCATTTTTCCTACGCTGTAAGAAAAGGCCTTCTAATAGTGGCACAGTGACTTTGTCTCTATGTGCTTACGGCAGTGCATTTTTGGAGCTAATCTGTTCTGCAGGTTTTAGAGAGGGGTGAGCCTGCAAGCTTAACACCACTGTGGGCCCGTGTCACGAGAGACAGGAAGAGGGAAGGGAAGAAACCCAGGCTGAGCAGGGAGGGGGGGATGGGATCTTATATTGGTCTTTTATTCATCATTTTCCGTCTGAAACAGAGAGAGGGGGAGAAGGAGGAAGGAGGGGAGGCAGAAAGAGGAAGTGAGAGAAAGAGAGTGAGGGGGGAGTGTGTGTGAGTGTGAGGAGAGAGAGAGAAGAGAGAGAGAGAGAGAGAGAGAGAGACAGGGCAGCTGATGTCATGTCACCAGGGGATTTTTTGGAAGGGCAGCCACACTGCTGACATGAAGGCAGGCATACCCACAGCCTAATTGCCTTAGTAAGACCTCAGCTCATGGGCACCATCTCCTCTCCTCTGCAACGGCTGCCTCTGAGATCATTGGCCTTGCATCTCAGAGCCCAGGGCAGCCAGGCTTTAAATAGGCCCGCTCCTCGCTACACCCTACACTCCACAGCAAAATGGCCATGTCTCGTATTCCTGAAAACCATGAAAAAATGTCCTCGTGCATGCATGTGAAAAGAAGATGAAAAAAAATGGCATAGAAATGCTTGTGCTGTCAATCAAAGCCGGAGCAGTGATTAAGACCCCCGCTCCGACTTAATGAATGCAAATTGGCACATCTGCTGCCGCGCGCGAGCTGGCCAGACTGTTCAATTAGTGTGATTGATCAATTATCCTCCTTGCGGCGAAGCGGAGGAGAGAGGAAGAAAAGGGAGAACAGTGACTGGTGCTGGGGAAGCAGCGCGAGGAGAGGCAGCGTGGAGAGGAGGGTCCTCGTCCAGCGTCCTCCATCCCAGCACCCTGGAGAGGACAGGGCCCAGATTTGATTAGGCTAAATTGATGATGATGGAATCACTTAAGTCATGCTTTTTCATTTTAACAACTTACTCTTTGAATTGACTTTGACAAGTGAAATTGAAATCATGACTATTTTCCCCCATGAGGACTGCCGTCTAATTCCGCTGTTGTTGGAGGGTGGAGGATATTCACTTTTTTCTGCTCCATGACATACTCTCTGTCAAGCTATTTAATAATAAACAGAGACATATACATGTATACCGTGCCATACTGTTACATATTGTTGATTTGTGTATGCTGTGTTTGTGTCAACAACCTCCTTCTGTGTCAACAACCTCCTTCTAATGACAGGTAAATCATGATTTTTATAAAAAGCTGTCTATTCAAACCTATTATAGCAGTTTTGTGTGACAGTGGTGATTTTAAGATCAGGACAATCATTGCACAAAGTGTACATTCTCTCTCGTGTCGTTCTTGTTGGCGGCAACTCTGACTGGGACAGGCCAAGATGATGGGGAAAGCCCCAAGAGTGGAAAGCTACTCTTTAGTAGCTCCATTACAGCTAGAATGTGCAACTGTGGAGCAATTGTGCAGAGTTCAAAATCCTGAGAGAGAGTGAAGAGAGATTAGTGAAGCAACACAATTCCGCCTACATGCAACTCAAATAACACGTAGGACCACTTCATATATGACCACTAGTCTACAGGAAGTTGTAGGCCAGTGGTATTCTGTTTCAAGGTGTGGGAAAGTGCACCCATAACAGCTAAGGGCACCCATAATGACCTTAAAGGATAATTCCGGTGTGATTTTGACCTAAAGTGTGTTGAAACAGGATAACTAGTGTGAACATATGTCTCATAGCTCACCTCGGCTTGTCCCCTGCACTCAGAAATCTGGCGCTAGTTAGCCAATGCTACCAACACAGTGTTTCGTTGTGGTGCCTCGGGCATCGGCCTAGCCATGCAAATAAATCACTGTTTTACACCATTTACGAGACTCAAAGTAGCTCCATACTTCATTGGTAGACTTCCGAGGACCTTGCCATTTAAAACGAGACAGAGAACTTTGAAAAAGCACTGGTAGTTTATTTACAAGACGATTTACACAGACAGTACCTTAAGGAATTTTACCGTTCGACGCCATCTCGAATTTAGTCATGATAAGTCGGCGGCAATCTGAAAACGAACAGGTATGATAAGGGATCAGATTCCAAAAATAATTCAGTGGAAATGCATGGATTCCAGTTTCTGCTACGGAAGCAACTGAATCCATGCATTTCCACTGAATTATTATTTATTTAAATGGCAAGCCCCTCGGAAGTCTACATATGTTTCAACACACGTTAGGTCAATATCACACCGGAACTCTCCTTTAACGTAACGTTTCCAAAATAATTTTGATGGCACACAACCTCATGACGAAAGGCACTTCTGCCATTGTCTTAGCAGCCCTCTGTAGGCGATTACCGACCTAGCAACTTTCTAGTTCCCCCATCCCCCCTCTGAAATTGAAACGGAAAAGAGCTGCTATGCTACATGAATTCTGAGATCTTTTTCTACAGAATGCTGTTGGTGCATTCCCTCTATATTATATCGGCGTTATGTTCATACTTTGTTGCAAAAGACGCATATTTAGTTCATTTATTATTGCGCTTCTCAACTGTAGGGGGACCCCGAGAGGTAATCTTGTTAAGGGTGCCATCTCAATCTTTCCTGGAAGTCACCCCCAAATATACAAACTTACCACCACATCACACACATACAAATTATAACATTTACCTCACACTACAGTGATGTTACAGTACTGGTTCACCCAATCCTGGGCGATTAACCAAATATGAAAGATTAATATTTGAGAGGTCAGGGGGCCTAATTTGCGTTGGATAGGCACACACACAAAAAAAGAAAGCTTACATTATACAGTAATTGGCAAGCGCTTAACTTAGCGACTTGACTTTGAATTGGCCCATGGCCAAATTCCCTTTGAGGTCCACTAAAGCCGTGTTTGACATTTGAGACAGCTGAAGGGTGTGCATGGTTAGTTACACTGGCCATCCCTTTTTGAGGGTCACTGCTTCAAACCCGGCTTGTATTTCTCTTAGAAAAGTCATGTTTCTTGTTTTTTCTCACAAATATGTATGGCGTTACTTTCTGTGTATGACCATAGAAAAGAAACATCAAAAGGATTTTTTTTTTTTTTTTAATTTTCTCTGGAATGTCTCTAATAACACACCTCTACATCAGCATAACTGTTTATAACTGTTTATGTTGTAATTTAAGGTAGTAATTTAAGGTCTAATTTCTCTGACAACTCCACGCCGGCTCTAGACCAGATCAGTGGCAGATCCATGCTCTCCTCATCTGCTATCTTGGTTTCGCTTCATTTCAATAATCCTCATATCTGGGTGTTCTCGGCTCGCAGCACTGGCTCTTTAATGCTTCGTGTGCTCTATGTACTTTTCACCATCCTCATCATCTGCCTCTTCTGCCACTGCTGGGAAATTAAAACAACTCTTAAGCTTATCAAATGTCAGCCCTATTGACACAGAGTTAGGAGTTTATTTTCTGAGGAATTCCAATATGAGCGAGTGAGCCGCTAGTTTTAGTTTTAATCATCGAGAAGCTGACGCATCAGCTGATGAATAAAAATAAAATAAAATAAAAAGCTGTATAAGCCAAGCTAATTTTGTCAGAAATGACATTCATTTGGTGCCCTTTTGGTCTATATTTTGTGCACTATTCAGTTCATGTGTTATGATTAGCCTCAGTTTAGTTTAGATTAGTTTAAGAGATAATATCCATTGTAATGCCTCATGCCTTCAAGTGGACATATTTAGTGTGATAACCCCGATGGCTTCTTCTTTTAATTAACTATATAAATGTCTGTAGACCCAACCTTGCTGGTATGTAGGGATCAAGGAATCCTTCCATTCGTCGGTGACACAATATTCCATCGGCCCTTTCAGAACAGCTTTTGGTATGCCAGAACACTGTCTCATGGGTAATTGAAAATGATAAGAATAGATGTGTCACTTTTGGAGTAATGCATCAAAACGATACAGACCCTTTTGGTCAATGTCTGGGAATGCCGTCTGCTTTTGGCCCTGTTAAAACCTCTGGGCGCCGAAACCAGGACGGGTCAGTCACGGACCTGTGCAACTCATTCCAAGACGGCATTTGGAGTTATGGCCTCCATTCGTCTTCATTAGCTTTAACAACCAGTGGACACTATCAGGCACAAAATGGCGTCGTTAACTACAGTAATGTATTGTTAAAGAAAGCCAAATGTGCTGTCAGGTGGAGGCTGGCTGGAGCATCACCACGCTTCCTATGCTTCTGTTTCCCGCTCATGCAGTGTCCACCTGCCTGGTCAGACATTACTATGTGACCAAACGTCAAACAGTATTCACAACTCTGCTTGGATCTATTCATAGGAAAGTACCCTGTGACCCCAAGCACTTTGGCTAAAAATAAGCAAAGAATCAGAAATGCATATATCGGGACCAGAAATAGTGCTGTTATCTTTGTAGGGTACAATAATAAGAAATCTAATAGTGCTGTTGACCCGCCTTACCTCAGCTTGATCTTCAGTCACTGCAAGGCTACTAGCTACCGTGTGTGAGCCAAGATAAACACCATTCAGAGTACAGAGGGGAAAAGATCAAAGACCCTTGCAAGGAAACTGAATTGTCACTAATGCGCCAGGTTAGTAGAGTCACATACAAATATGGTTAAGTATTATGTTAAATAAGGGAAATTGCTCTCTAGAATGCAGTTAAAATGTGTGAAAATGACTGTCCATCTAACAGGATAATGTCCCACTAAAAAAACAGTTATCCTCCATCTTTTCCTTTTATTCACACCCTTGACTTTCTTTGGCTCTTTTTGTTGGCCTGAGAGACAGAGAGGAGCCAGTGATCAAAGCGTCTAGGATTTCTTTACGTGAGGACTTCCTCCGACCCAAGTCAAACAAACAGGCAGTGCACCTGGTCTGCTACCCTTCCGTAAGCATTCTATCAGCCCTCAGAACGCACAGCAGACTTGTCTGTCTCTCCGGGGCTGAGGTGAGGTGCTGAGCATGTAAGGAGAGGAGAAGAAGGTAGAGTAGAGAAGAGAGAGGAATGAGAGAGGAGAGGAGAGAAGAGAAGAGGAGAGAATAGAGGAGAAAATAGTGGAGAGGAGAGAATAGAGGAGAAAATAGAGGGGAGGGGAGGAGAGGAAGGGATGGAGGAAAAGAGAGAATAGAGGAGGAAAGGAGAGAATAGAGGAGGAGAAGAGAGGAGAAGAGAGGAGGGGATAGAGGAGAAGAGAGAATAGAGGAGAGGAGAGGAGAGAATAGAGGAGGAGAAGAGAGGAGGGGATAGAGGAGAAGAGAGAATAGAGGAGAGGAGAGGAGAAGAGAGAAGAGGAGAGGAGGGGATATACTGTAGGAGAGGAGAGAATAGAGGAGCGGAGAGAAGAGAATAGAGGAGAGGAGAAGTGCTGGGTCTAGTGGGCCTTGCTGAGGGCTACAGCACTAATGGTGTTGCAGGAAACCTCCCGCTGCTGCTCTTTTCAAAGTGCCCTTTCTTTAGAGGACAAGGACTCGCTTTCCTCTGGGTCCTCTCGGCAGACTGAGCACCGTCATGGCTCCTCCTGGTCTGATTTGCCTTCTCTTTCCTCTCCCTTTCTCTCCCTCCCTCCCTCTCTTTCTCTCTCTCTCTCTCTCTTTCTGTCTGTCTTTTTGGTCTTTGTTTCAACCACAGCAGCTGAACTCTCATTACCAGAGCACTCTGTTCATCTGTTCTTGGTGCATGCCCTTGTGAAGCCAGGTACAAATCATCCCTTGGCTCTGAAGTGTGCCGAGAGA
>NC_063199.1:4634161-4651661 GCF_017589495.1 Alosa alosa
CACACACACACACACACACACACACACACACAGCCACATGCCTACACACACACACACATACACTCACAAACACACATACATACATACACTCACAAACACACATGCACACAACAAAGCAGACTCTGAGATACAAGCTCACACACAGCTCAAACACACACAAAGACAGCAGAGAGACACGGTCACTACAAGGGCCCTTGTTAGTGTCTACAATCTTCACCCCAGTCATTTCAAACGTGACCCAGACATCAAAAAAGATTCTCTGACCCCACTCTCGACAGACTGCTCTAGGCTAGCCTCTAGACAGCCTTCATCTGTCAGAAACCAGAAAAAAAAGACATCAAATTCATATTACAATTCTTCAATAGCTGCCCCCTGCACAAGGTATGACATACCACAACCCGCCACATGTCCCACCTAATCATTCAACCCCCCAGTGAAGTGCATTTCCTGTTATTGTAAAACACAACACTGCTGTTTTTTACCCCAGCTCTGAGGTTTTGATGCAGCCACCACCCATATTATAAAGGGAGGCAAAAAAACAGCTTAAAGTGTCCTTAAAGATATCGCCGCCAACCAGGCTGTGTGGTCCCCTTGCTCTCTGCTCTTACAATAATCAAACAATTTCACACTGGAAATAAGCATGTTTTTGACCAGATGTGATAATCCCCTCTCCCGTACACTACTTTGCTGTGTACGCTGCGGTGAGTGGCAAGCGTGCTGAATTAAACAGTGGCGCACTCTAAACTCCCCGCATGCTGCGATCCTCTTAGGCAGGGGACTCTTCCAGCTGGGTGGGTTATGATAACTGAAAGATAATGAAATATGGATAGAGAGGCGCAGACACTGGGTGAAGAGAGAGAGAGAGAGAGAAAGTAGGAGAAGGAGAGAGAGAATGGAGCATGAGAATGAGATTTGCTCCTTTTCTTCTTATATTCTGTCTCCGAGAGAGAGGACGAGGGGTGATGTTTCAATCCTTTTCCTCCTCCAAACTATTTGTTCTGCATCGCCTGTTCACTCTGAAACCTTTATCTGAATCGACCAAATATGCAGAAATAAAACCTCTTTTAATATAATCCCAGTTTTACTGTAAACACAGACACACACACACACACACACACACACAGACACAGACACAGACACAAACACACACACACAGACACACACCCTACTTACATGTTTAAATTGTATTACAGTATGTGCCAGAAATGACTTGATAATGAATGTCTTAATAATGTTTTTTCCTCACCACATACAATATTTCCAGGGAACTGGACCATTGCAAACTGCGGCTGTAGAACTAACTTTTTTTCCTCCACCTGGATGTACATGTGAATTCTCCAATTTTATTTCAGAAACTAAGAAACAAAGGACATAATGACTGTGGCAGCCCAGACCCTGATGATGGTTTTGGGCACAGTCCCCTTGCGGATGACCGTTACGGCAAACTAAGCGAAGAGAGTGATTTAATGTACAAGCGCTGCGGTGTAAGTACTCCCTCCTCTCCCTGCCATTTTGTGTTGATTGCTGTTTTTATGTTGATGTCCACTACAGGCGCTAAACAAGAAAGAACACAGAGGCTGTGATAGCCCGGACCCCGATGCCTCATATGTCCTCACCCCTCACACTGAAGAGAAATATAAAAAAATTAATGAGGAGTTTGATAATATGATGAGAAATCATAAAATCGTAAGTAACTGCAATGTTCTTGCTTGGCTTTGTGGCAGAGAAGACACCTACCCCCTTTTTCATTTTTTTATTTTTTGCACTTTCTTTTTTTTTCTACTCCCCCACCGTGCAACTTCTGTCAACAACAACAAACACGGTCTCTTGAAGCATAACGATTTTTTTTTAACATTTGTTTGAGATGTATGTTTTTTTATTATTAATTATTGCAGTCTTTAATTTCACTCACCCTGATAAGATCACATTGTTAGAGTAGGTAGAGCCTTAACCACAGCTCTGTTGGGGAGAAGTTGGAATATTTGGCTGTTGACTGTACGCCACTGTTTGAGGAAAAAATAATTAAAGTGAAAAGGCAAAAAAAAAGCCTTTTCCAATTTGGATAAAAGCTTAAAAGCAGATGGTACTTCTACAAATATTTATACTTATTTGTATGACCAATATTAGATTCCTCTAGTACCACTCTCCTAGGCTTTCTTTTACTGCCAGACCCTTTCACTAGAAGGGATGATGAGGATTTCTTCTGTTTTCTTCCAGTTTGCTCTTTTCCACTCTGAGCAGTGTGGAAATGAAATCTCACTCTGGAGGATTGGCACACCAGTGTCATGTGATACATGACTCTGAGCTGAGCCTTTTTGTCCACATCCCCCCCCCCCCACCCCCATTTCAGTGGAGGAACGTTGGAGCCTTGTCCAGCTCTGCCCAGGCATTTCCTGTAGTGCCCCAGCAGTGTGATAAGGGCTCGTGGTCAGAGCAGTAGTGCCTGTGTCTTACCAGCATCATTGCAAAAACTTTCTGGCAGGCAAAATCGTTATTCTCGAGCTCTTAGCCATTTTTCTGCTGGAATTATATTATATGATATTGTATATTATATTATGAAACAGAGCTTTTTACCTGAGACAATAGTGATCTTATTGCGGGTGGCCAACCATAACATTCTGCGCTGACCGGAGTGCCGAAGTGATTATTTTTTCTTCCTTCTCTCTTACCCGCTCTCACTTACTCTCTCTCTCTCTCTCCCTCTCCCTCTCTCTCTCTCCCCTTCTCTCTGTCTCTGTGAAATGGTCTTGAGAAAGCCTTCTTTTGTGCATTAACACACTACTAAAATTCACTAACTGCCTCACTGTACCGTGCTGTGAATGGAGTGAGCTCACACTAGCAGCCCCCTCACTCTCAACCCCTCGAGCTTTGGATGGTCAGCATTGTACAGCAGCCGTTGACAAGTCAATATGACACCACTCAGTCGGGTCCTCGAGCCCGCACGTCCATAGTTCCTCTCATGCGCACCTGCTGCAAGAGCAGTGAGTTGTCGCATCTCCTAAGCAACCAAATTACACGTCAGCATCATTATTATAGCCTAGGACTCACTCATTGCAATGCTGACTACCTCAAGGCCACACTGGTAAGCCGGTAAGATATTGCACCGATTTTGCATGTCTCCGTAATGTACCTATGTGCATATTTAATTTTTTTGTCTTGTAATGTTTTGTGTCCAGTGAGAGGTTTTATGTGTAGCGGAAAATATGTGTTCCCTTCCAATGGCCCAAGCTGCCCCCAACAGTGTAATTGTGATCCACAGCTATTCCTCACCAGACAGAAAGACTTTTTTTTGTGGGCAGCCCAAGGTGAAACACAGGTTTCTCCCCCGAGATTACATTTTCCACCATGCAATCCATTCTCCGGTTTTGCCCCATTGTTGGAATAAAGTACCAAAGCCCCGGGGTCATCTTTCACTGCTGGTATGGCTGTTAGGAGCACAAACAGTGTTATTATGGCCCCATACTGCCGCACACATTGTTCAAATGAAGGAGAGTGAATAAGGTGAACACTTCCCCACTTGTTCGGGTCCCACCTGGACTATTTGTTGCGGGTCTTTGTTTAAGGGATGAATGAATAAGATGCCCTAAAGTGTGTGCCCATGTGGCACTACGTGGCATTGTGCCAGAAAGCCCTGCCCCCTTCGGTGAATACCGCACCCACCCTGTAGTGGCCATGCAATCACCCACACCAGGTGTGCCAGCCCAGTGTCTGATCTCCACACGTGTTTTTTTTTCTTTGTGCCACCCCCACCCCACCCCACCCCACCTCCCTCCCCAACTCTACCCCACCCCACCCCACTCCCCAACTCTACCCCACCCCACCCCACCTCCCTCCCCAACACTACCCCACCCCACCCCACCTCCCTCCCCAACTCTACCCCACCCCACCCCACCTCCCTCCCCAACTCTACCCCACCCCACCCCCACCTCCCTCCCCAACTCTGCCCCACCCCACCCCACCTTGCTCTCCAACTCTACCCCACCCTGCCTCCCTCCCCAAATCTACCCTACCACAACCCACCTCCCTCCCCAACTCTACCCCCCCCCCCCCTTTCTCTCCCCACAGCCCGCGGGACTGCCCCAGCAAAACTTCTCCATGCACGTGACCGTGCCGGTCAGCAACCCCAACGTCATGTCCTACAACCCAGGTGCGGCATCCCTGGGCTCCCAGGCCCTGGCGGCGGCCGCCGCCTCCCTGAACGAGAGCGGGATGCTGTCCCCTCCACATGCCTCCCTCCACAGGAACGTGGTGTCTGGCGGGGGCCCCCAGCGACCCCCCAGCACCGGCAGCGCAGGTCAGTATCTAGTCTCGGCCTCACACAGCTGTGCTTAATGTGAAATGATGAACCAGTATTGTTTGTAGTGCACGCAGATGATACAGCCATGTGTAGAAAATTAAATACAAATTCAGTATGAAAACAGAATATACAGTACGTGAATTTATTTTGTATTTCAATCAGAATTTTCTAATCATGGATGAAAAAGTTTATGAGGGTTTTTGGGCATTTGGGTTTTATATTGGGAGTGGTTTTGTTATCAAACGTTATCGAACATCGGGCAGATAACACAACATGTTTCTTAATCAGTCATGGGTGTGTTTTGGGCGTAACATCTCATTTAAACCAATGAGAATGACATCTGTCATTCCCTTTAACAGCAAGCAGCGCAACTTCAAACAGTGCATCAGTATTTTGATAGTCAGTGACAGGTAGGCTTGCACGCGAGACCGTATGGAACAGGTATTCCACTAAACCATGCTTTACTAAAACCTAGCAGAGTATAGCCTACACACATCTGCACTCATCTATTATTTGAACTCATTGGCAAAGTGAAACTAACTTCACCTTGGTGTCATATTCAACGACAAAACATTAAAGTTATACACAGTTAATTACTTTCACTATTGACTGACAATGGGTTACCATCGAAAACATACAGTAGCCTGAAAAAAGCCAGACTTACCCCAATAATGTTCGAATGACTGAATAGAAAACCTAAGGACAATAATCCTGCAGAGGAGTTGCTGCTTACATCATCACAGTGCGTCTTCAGCTGTGCTTCATATGCGTCTTTCGCTATAGACCTGGTTTTTCTTGGTCAGTGGCGTAATACTTTATAGATGGTGTAAGATAGCGATTTTTTTTAAATAAAAGTGAAGTGCATAGCGCAAAACTCGAGTGTAAAATAGGAATAAACTTTGCGTCGGGATGATAATCTGCTTTGCGCCAGGTTTGGCGCCATGAAAATAGGGCCCTATGTCTTTTTTATTCATATATTTTGTTATGTTTTAAAAGTTTTATATTTTCAGAGGAAGTTCATAGACTATCGATGGTGTATTTGGATTTCTGAGCCACTCACAGTGATCTACTGTAGCATCCTGTGACTGCATGTAGTTCAGCAGAAGTCATGTCCTGCAGGACGTGACCTCATGCTCCTTGTGTATCATGCGATGCCTTTCAGGCTCACAGAGGTGTGATAACAGGATGACTATATTCATGAAGTGCAGATTCATGGCCATGCAGATACCATGTTTTATTCATGCCTTGTGTGGCTGTGTGTGTGCGTATGTATGTATGCATATATGTACTGTATGTGTGTGTGTGTGTGCCTATGTATGTTTGTGTGTATGTGTGTGGGAGGATGGTGGTTTTGAGGCGTTGCTCTATATGGTCACGTTAGGTAGATACTACACATGCTGTGCTTTGTGAACATTTGCATACCTGTTGTGCATAACAGGAAGCTTACCGGTAAACTGAAGTAGGTTTACCTCACGTCAGTCCTGGTGTTTGAAATGCACCATATCATTGCCTGTCTGGCTACAAAAGCGTACAGTAATTTGTTGATGCCGTAAACACTTGCTATATGAGTGTAGCAGTTCACACCTTTTTTCTGCACCCTCCACTATGGAACGGAAGTACGATTAATTGAAAGCAGTTGTCATGGCAACGCCAGTCAATGTTTTTTTTTTCCAAGGTGGACTGTGTTGGGTCTGACAGCAGTGGCCTCTGTGGTTAAGCTTCACAAGAAAAGCGGTAGGGGGAGGAAGGGGTGGGAGTGAAGAGAGAGAGACAGAGACAGAGACAGACACATCCTAAATGCCCACTGGCACACAACAAACAATGCATGCAGGGCAGAATTAGGCCAATGTCCTCCCCAAATAAAAAAAAAAAAACACACTCATAAACAAACTCATTGACCCAAACTCTCTCCATTATAAAGCCTTGCAATACCTTGAGATAAGCATAGATAAAGCACTCCGCACATAGGCACAGGCATGAGTGTGGCCCACTCTACTTTCGACGTTTGATTACATTAGATTCCAGTGTTTTCACTACAACTCACCAGCATCAAGCTCTGCCGCCGCTGACACATAGATTCAGTTCTATTTTGTCGACGCCGCTAAATAAAATCCTTTGTTTATCCAATGCTTGCCAGTTAAAAATGTTGGCGCTGATGTACGTACTGTAGCGAGTGACAGTGCACTCATGTCGGTGCCTATTTGTGGACCTCTTACTAACCTGGTTCTTAGGTATTCACTTCCACTAACATCTAAGATTTTAAAAGACCAAGACCAGGTCCAAACTGCACTGGCGTAATCAAACTCTCTCAAACCTAAAATACAATTTTAAAAACAAACAAGATGCAATGCTATTTGGCCCTAAACAGAGAGTATACACAAGATAAAATGGTAGGGTGGGGTGGGGGGTGGTGGGGGGGGGTCATACTGAAACATACTGAAGAAATACAAACTCAACACCGCTTAGTGGAAAACTGGCTGGCACAAAAAATCTGGCTGCCGAAAGACAAATGTTTGTGTCAGCAGTGCAAAGATAATTTTTTTATCAGATCTACTTCATAGGTGTCCTGATATACAGAATTGATAGTCCCCTATCAGCCAATCAGAAAATAGTATTTTTTGTGTCCGGGGGATAAGTTCTGTTATCTTATTTAATAATTGCTTTGGCAATACAAATTTGTAGCTATTTGTTAAGTCAATATAGCACTTTTTGAATTTGAATTTGAATTTGAGAGAGGGGGGGGAGGGGGGGGGGGGTCAAGACAGGTGAACCATGAATTTTCAGTGCAGTCCTGAACTCCTGACTCCTGAAGCAGGCACTATCACATATCCCAGAATGTGCGCATTCTTAGTTGAGCATGAGCATGAGCGATGACTACAGGGCTGGACTGCTAATTACCAGACCATGTGAACCAAACAAATATTCATATGTTGGAATGTTCAACTTTCACACCAGTCACTGCTCTCGGCTCTTGTTTGTCTTCCCATAATAGGTCTATATGGTAACTGAAAGGCACTTAACCTAGGCTCTGCAAGCTAAACATGACAGCCTGACTCTCTAAATCTACTGCGCCGAATCTATTGTGCTGCTGTTTTGCTGCGCGGATGTGTATGAAATTGAGCATGGGAGCTGTGCAGTGGCAGACGGTGTGGGTGAGAGGTGGAAGCACGTATGTGTACTTGTAGGTTCTCACAGCTGTGGAAGAGCCCAGTGCGGTGATCCGCTATTATCCCGCTCAAACCACATCCCTTGCCAGACGCTTTTTGCAGCTTGCCAGGGTGTCTAACATGCACAGGAGGTGGTATACCAATTGACTCCAGAGCATGAATTACACTTGATTTCCTCATCTTAATAAAAAGCAAAATTGAAAAACTAAAAACTGAGTGGAAGGAATACAACACAAAATGGTGATTTACAATTTACAATAGCAAAATGTGAGTTGGAAATGTCAGCAAGAGGTTAGCCACCTGGTTAGAAGTCAGGTTAACCAATCAGTAGCTAAGCCTGAGCAGAAGCCTCATTCTACCACATGGCCTAATTCACACTTCCCCAGAATCCTCCATGCCACTTTATCATCTCTTGTCATCCTGACGTCAGTTCTACACCCAGGTAGCTGATCTTTCTGCAACAGATCTGAGCCAGAGCCTCTGTGTCGAGGCTGCCTCCACACAAATATAGTTTAAGTTTAAAAATGAAAGTTCGTCCAGAGCATCGCAGTATCAGGAAATGCAATTTGGGAGTTTTCCAACTAAAAATAGGGTCAATAGCATTTTCTACGGTCTCCATTTTAGGGGCTTGACTACTCTGCAGTAGTATGGAGGCCAAACGTAACGTAGCAAAAGTGATGTGTTTTAAAACTAAGAAGTATCTGTGTGGATGGAGCCTCAGCTGCTGTCTGGGGAATAGGGGTGGGTCAGGTGGGCTTCATGATGGACGACTTACAGGTATAAGATCGACGCTTCTGAGCACAGCCCGAGATGGTTAATTGATGCAGATGGTTAATCATCTCATTTTTATACATCTCATTAGGTGCCATGCTGGGTCCCCCTGACCTGTCTGTGCCAAACGGCGTAGGCTCCAGCCCGGCCGGTAAGTCCCCCACGAGGATGGTTTCGCTGCTCTGCCAGACCCTCAGAACTTTCCCAGGTGGCGGCTGACTGATCGTGCCGAACCTGGCCCAGATCCGATGCATATCTGTTAGAACTGTGTCGGATCTGGGTCGGTTCTGATGTACAGTCAGCTGCTCACTGGCTTTGTGCTGTCACAATCTCTCACTGTCCCAGGCCCAGTTTCTCCGTCAGATACATAATCGCCTGTGGTTATGGTGGTAGTATAGTGGTAGCAATCAGTTTTGGTCTCTTGCACTATGTGTTTATAGCCTGGCTCCGCCGTCTACATACTTCTGCTCAAGAACGTAGTCAAGAGTATGGTTCACAAGGCCCAGAACCCTACTTTGAATACATTATTTGTCTGACTGCATGAGAGCTATCAGGTTATCTTCCCTCTCCTTGGATAGTTGTCTGGCTTTGCATGTGTAATGCTGTTGTAACATGAAGGTTAGCCATGATTACTGGATGCATCCACATCTGATGTAGAACATGTATGTAGATGGAAGTCAAAAGGCCAAAATAATTTCTACAGTTCTCTCTGATACTGCAACTGGTCTTACGCTATGGTGAATTCAGGTTATAATTTTATCATGAAAGATAGATCTATAGATATATATATATATTGAGTAGTTCAGTCAGAACCATATAGCATGGTTCGTTTTTCACTGTTGTTGAATGCTGAAGAGAAACCTTTTGTAAGACAGAAGGAGTGATATGTCCAAGGCTTGACTAGGCTGAAGTTCTTTCTGCTCTAGACACTTCATTTTGTGCATTTTGGCTTCCTCCATTTCCAGATAATGGATGCTGGAGAGGTTCATTGTATGATGTGCTATTATAAGTCTGGGTACAAACTCAGTGGCCTATGAAAGCTGTACCTGTACAAAAAAGGGCGTACAAAACTTAAACGCGAGCGGAAGAAAATTATGGTGGCAGCTGTTGATGTCTCTGACCTGCTGAAACACACACACACACACACACACACACACACACACACACACACACACACACACACACACGAACACAAACACACACACACACACACACACACACACACACTGTCAAATCGCCAAGGACACTGCCAAGGTCATGTGTCCAACTGTTCCTTCTTGACAGTTACAAATGCCAGGATTGCTTGTGTTCTCCCATGGGCTATTTTGTCTATGTCAACACCACGTTGCCTGGGGTAAACAACACTATAATGCAGAAGTGGACACTGTTACTATATGGACTTATCTGACGTAGCACGAAGGAAGTGGCTTTTGAAAAGCATGTTGTCATTTTAATCGCAATGCTGCCTTTGTTTCAAATACATTTTGAGAGTAGAGAGATTAAATATGATTTTTTAACAAACTTAAAATACACTATAATAGTAAATGTAAATACACTATAATAGTAAATAGTAAATGTAAATGTAAGTGACTATTTAATAGAGTGATACACAACAGAGTAGTAATTACAATATACCATGACACAAAGATGTTGATAGATGGCATAGATTTTGTTTAAGCTACAACTTTGTTTATCTTGGCCTTCAGTGTATAATTGCAACACATAAAACTGTCCGTGTGATTTAAACAGTGCGAAGGTGGTTATTACATTATAGAGGCCTTGTGTTTATTCATAACTTTTGTCCACTCTCCTTTCTGTGAACAAGCACTGTCCCTTAGCCTTGCAGTAAATGGATGATGCACCACTGAAGATATTGATGAGTGAATACCAGTTGCCAAAATAGTCTATGCTTTTCTACTTCTAAATCAAGTAGTTGCCATTAGTGTTCATGGGAAACTTTTGTCTGCTTACTTTAGAGATGATTGGTTTTACCCTTACAGTAGTGCAAAGGGAAGTCTGGTGAGACGAGCGTTATCAGGTGAACACACGCAGTGGTCTCTTTAAGGCAAACCCCCACCTCCACTAGCACCTCCACCACCACCAGCACCACCCACAGCCATCTCCATCTCTCACTCTCCACCTCCCTCCTCCAGTTTCCTTCCCTCTATTGACAGGTGCATCTGTTTTTTTCCTCGGTACTGAGCCCAGTCCTTATAAGGCCTGCGAGGGCCTAGCAAGATGCCTAGCCCAGCAGTACCGTGCAAGTATGCCGGCCATGGCATCCCTCTAAGTCTTGTGTACACAATAAGTGGACGGGCTGTCATGGCCGCTATGTGCTGCCTGAGAGGCAGTGTCAGGTGCTGGTGAACCCTACCCTACCCCGCTGTGCCCTTCCCTGTCACCCGCCCCACCTCTGCTTTCCCGCTCGCGCTGCACCCCGTCACCCGCAGTGGACCGGGCACTAACTCGAAATGCTCTCCAGTTCTCCTCCTGGAATTGTGTGGCCCTCTGTAGGCGGGATTATTTATGAGTTCCCACACCTGCTATTAATTGGCACTCATTAATCAACGTTAAATCAACAGCGTTTCAATGACACCGTGGTGATAGTCAAGCCTCTGGGCTGAGAAAGGTTTTGACTGGACTCCAGGTGTGCCCCTGTTGACCTGCCTGGCACAGAGTGGCCACCTCAGGCTTTTAAGAAGGGAGCAGGGCATACAGCTAAGCGCCAAGCCCTGGCTTGCCACGTCTTAGCAGTTGTGTGTGAACCTGTGCTTGGTGGGCAGGAGGGAGAGAGCCTGCAGGCCGTTCAGGGCAACAGAGCGGGCTCAGTGCCCAGAAGGGGCTCAGCCTTTGGCATGGGTGACTTGGGTGAGCGAGCTGCAGCTGTTGTTTGTTCCAAACAGTGCCGAGCAGCCGCCGCGAGCGAGCGAGCGAGTGAGCAAGCGAGTCGAGCGTTTTGCGGGGGGGTGGGGTGGAGGGGGTGATGGGGGAAGAAGGAGCCTCCTCAGCGCTGGGCTGTCGGCCTGCCATTCCGCGCATGCCTCCGATTTTTCACAAACGGGGAGCACTGGGCGTGAGGGAGAGGCCTTCTCTCCAAACCAGGCCAGGAGGAGCAGCGCAGCGCCGCCTCGCCCTCTTTACGGCTCGGCCGGGCCTGCCGCTCTGGCTCAAAACCGCAGCCAACTCCTTTACAGACCTGGCCCTGGCCCAGCGCAGATTCACCAGCCCCCCTGCACCAGATCTAGGCCTGCGTCTGTACGGAAACAGGGCTTGGTATCGCAGCCCCAGCGTGAGTGCAGTGAAAGTGTTTTGGATCGCTGATTGAGCCCAGAGATGGGTGGCGAGGATCCAAGCCTTAATCCCAGCAGAGCTGCCAGCTCCCTCTGCTCTGAGGGAAAGATCTGTCTTCATCCTGACATGAACTGGTAGGGTGCAAATGAATCATTTTCTCTATGAAATATCACACTCGCCTCATACCACAATTTGTCTGTCCCCTTCTCACTTTTTTTTGTTGTAAATGTGTTACCTAACCACGTGCGCTAGCTCGAGGATAAAATGACTCACTAGCACTCGGGAACAAAATGGCTTAGACTCTACAGAGCTATAGCAGTACATGAGGCCTTAAAGACAGCATTTGCCTTTTTATGTTGCATGTCAGAGTGCAATGTCATAATTAGACACATCATGTTTTGGTTATAGAAAACGCAGAGCCGTTTCCAGGCAGCCTAATATGATTAGGGTGTTACAAATCTTTTTGCTTTTATGTGTGATCTGCCTCATCCTACCAAAGAGACAGCGCTAGACCTGCTCATCACAATGGCAAGCCAAAGTAAACAGAACCTGATGCTAATCATGCGAAGGCCACACTGATGAAGAAAAGATGTTCTCAAGTCAGCCTAACAGATTCACAGGAAGAAGGCTGCTCGAAGTGCAACACTGAATCATAGTGCATTCTGGTGCAATGATTTATTGATGCAACTTCTGTGGCTAGCCATCACATCTTGCAGAAAACTCGATTGTGCCACTTCCCATTTGTCAGTGCAAGGCAGTGTGCTGCGTCATCACTAGGTCCCATGTGAAATCCCCCACTAACTTATTTGAAGCGCCCTTTGTGGGTTTAAAGCTCTCTCACTGTGGTAGAGGAAAGGCTCAAGGGTTGGCTGGCTGAACTAAGACAAAACAAACCAGCCCCCCCACACACACACACACACACACTAACACACACACACACACACACACACACACACACACACACACACACACACACACACACACACACACACAACACACACACACACACACACACACACACACACACACACACACACACACATTCACATCCTACCTTGGAGCCCTCCCCTGGATGCTGCTGATCTAGTTATTTCTGCCGAGCAGCTCAGCTGACTTTGCAGCGCCTGTCCTGGTTCCTTAAGCAGTTTGGCGTGGCAGAATGGGAGCTGAGCTGACAGTCCCCTGGTTCTGTCCGCCTGCTCAGACTGCCGAGTGGCTTTGCCCGTGTGGGACGCTCTGGGCTGTGGAGGCTCGAGCAGCCTCCAATGTGTGGTCGTTTTTTTTTTCACTGGAGCAACCTACCATAGACTTCCTTTTTCTGAAGTCTTGGCACCCTCAGCATTAGTGGACAAGTGGAAGTTCAGGTTATTGTTGGGGGTGAACCATGATTACCATATGGATCATTATATCTATACAATCTGTAGTCATTTCAGGGCCACTGCATCTTCTTTCTAGATCACAATAAATGTCGCAGCAAAATAGAAATTGCGAAATTTGTTGAAAGAAAGACACCAGCTTTGTAGAAAACAAACAAAACAAACTAAAAAATTTGAAACAATTTCCCCAAACTCCAGGCAAGTCTTCATAACATTATATCAAAGGTTCAGTTCAGAGTTTAGTTTAGGCTAATCAGTATCTATTGTTGACTAAGGGCTTAATCACAGGTTATCTGTAACGATTCCCATACAAACAGTGCAGTGTGGCTCAGTCCCTTCTTAGATTACACACAGGTTTGCTTAGGACACACTAGCAAAGACAACATTGATGTAGACCTTATTAATGTGGGGGCATCTTCACTGTTTATGTTCAACACAGATTGACAGTTTTTTTTCTGTCTCTGCACTGGCAATCAGAGAGGATTGGAGTGTCCAGCGAGGCAGAGAGCGAGCATGGAATAGATTCCGTTTTGGATGATGTGTGCCCACTCTGTTTTGCATTAACGACGAGAGATTGCTGGAATGTGAGGGATTTTAGTACTCACCCTGTTATGCAATTTTCCTGTGAGCGCTGCGGCGGCCCTCATTAATACTGGAGAGTTACAGGCTGTTGAAGAGCAATTACAAGGGCTGTTTGTGTGTCAGAAGAATATTTCAAGAGATTGTTTCTGCACACATTATTCCGCCATGACTCTGGGTCTGTAAAATCCGTCGGTATTCCCTATGGACAAGCGGGGTTTTTTTTTATTACCCCATTTGAATCCCATAGAAGCCTTATAAATGGTATTTATTTTTGTTCTGAGGGACTCTCCAAGTAAAATATGAATAGGATTTTCTTGGCACAGCTGTTTCTGCTCTTGAAAGCCTGAGCACATTGTTCAGCCCTATCCTGGGTTTTTGCGAAGCCAAAACAATACAGCTCTCCAAACTAAAGAGGCACTGTTCAGCCTCATTAATTAAAAGCTATAATTAGAATCCGGTCTATTTTACACTTAATCTATTACAGTGCCATTGCTTTGATTCTGAAATCCATTAGTCGTTTTTTTCTTCATTCATGCATATTTCGCCTCTACCTAGCACACTCAAGGTAATGACAATTTAATAAGTCAGAGCTCGCTTACAACTGTGTTACGTGTTCAAAGACCATGCTGTCTAGCGAGGACAGCTTTTCTCCCATTTAGGATGAAAACAAACAAACAACAACAACAACAAAATCCCTTAGCCTTCGTAAGGGGAGATGGTTATATAACGTTGCTCCCAAACGGGTGATCCATTATTGAGATCTGACAGAGAGTCTTTATTTAAGAAAGCAGTGAAAATAAAACAGAGGAGGGGGGGGGCAAGAGAACACTGCCTGTGCCTCCTGCACAGTGGGGACACAATTTTACGGTGCAATCCGGCACAGTGTGTCTGAATCAGAAATGAATCAAACACACACATACAGGATCCTCTGCGAGAGGACTGATGGAGAGAGAGAGAGAGAGAGAGAGAGAGAGAGAGAGGGAGGGAGGAGAGAGAGAGAGGGAGGGAGGGAGGGAGGGGGGGAGGGAGGGAGGGGGGGGGAGGGAGGGAGGGAGGGAGCGGGGCACATTGTGGCAGAAATCACACACGCTCTGCACATGAGGACACTCCGTACATAAACAGTCTGCCTGCAAACCAGTGGCAGCAGGGCCTCACATGCACATTCAGGTTTTAAGCACCACAGAGACCAGCTCAGAACACTTTATTTTAATGGGATTGCTGCCGCTGATGGAGGCTTTTGTCTTGCGCAATGTAAGTCCCAGCACCATGTAAATCAAGCTTGCCCATGCATGTACATGTAGGCAGTGCTAATGTCTTGTATTTTGTCTGGCTTATACCCTTCCTTGAGAGTATACTGTAGCTATAGTTGGAACAGTAGAGAGGCAGTTCTCCTGGTTTAGATGGTCTAATTCATCAGCAGTGTCAATTGTACAGTGTTTTCCTTTTTTCTTTCTCTTTTTCTACTCTCTTGTGCGTTGGCCTGAATCCAGGCAATGATATCATAGCCTTCTCTGATTCTTATCTGAGTTGTCTGTGGCTGCGCCTTTTACAGTAATATAAAGATAGGAGACGCCCCCTTTCAACAGCACTGTAATACACATGTGCGAGACAAAATGCACACACACACAAACACACACACACACACAAGATTGCTCATAGATCAGTCTCTTACTAGACACAGACAAAAACGGTCACATTTGTATTACTGTATGAAAGCTACTCAGCATGGCACATGCAAGTAGAGAGAGAAGCGGAAAAAAATGAGGGTGTGTTTCCTTTAAGCCCAAGTGGTGAACAGATAAGAAAAACATTCCGGTTTGAGAGTTTTCTCTAGAGCAGAAGACAACTATAGTCTTAACATCACCCTTGTATGATCTGGGCACAGAGGATGACATGGGGGAAAAAAGGTCAAATACAATTCCATTTTGGATTACAGTTATTGTAATACTGTGACTCTGCACAGCACATACACATATAGCAGAGCCCGGTAGTGGGTGGCTCAAGCATGTATGTCAACTGGAAGTCCTGATAACTGTATACTGTATTTGACCATGTATGGTGAAAGCTCTTATCTTGCCCCAATGGGAGGATTGTCTGCCTGCTTTTCAACATGCTCTGCAGCAGACTGCACAGACTAGCTGTTTCACTGTGCTGTACATGACACAATTAAGTCATGAGCTGCTATACTACTGATAGTGATCTCAGGTGATTGATTATTGTGGTGAAGCTTAAGGGCTGCTGGCTGTCAGAATCATTCTCCAGGTTGTACTGAAAAAAAGGTTGTCTGAAGTCTGTTGAAGCATGTTTGTACAACTCAGTTCTCTCATATATGAACTCAGTTCTCTCATATATGAACAGTGTAGCCTTGAATATGGCATTAGTTACAGTGTCAACAGCTTTTGGCAGTGTCTGTGTAGGCTACCATTGGCATATTGTGGATATTTCAAACTGTAACAATATGTCACTGAAAAAAGAAAAAGAGGCCTGGTTAGGTTAGAAGACACCCCTTGGAAAGCAGTGGCTGTAGGGATAGACCTTGTTGCTGTGGTCAGCCTCTATACTAAATGCCCTGAATCAGCTCAGCTCGCCTTAGCCTGACTCCTTGGTTTTGCTGTGCTGTCTCGCCTGCCGGCTGGCTCTCGCTGTCCCAAAGCCTCCACAGGAAATGGCCGCCCAGGGGTGGGAGGCCCACATTAAAGCTCTGTGACTAACTTTTAATCAAGTGACTGTGATGTGGACAAACAAGGAAATGACAACTTGCTTATTTATTTGTTGTTTTTGCCTATCAAGAGATAGGGCCAGTGAGACATTCGACTGAATTTTTCCACCACGTAAAAATTCTGATTAATTACCTTTTAGGGCATTTATTGTGCTGACAATGTTATGACAGAGGTTGAATGAGTAATTTGTTGTGTGAGTGCGAAACGATGACACACAATCACACAGGATAGAAAAAAAAACCCATTGGGTTCCCAGCAGACATGCAAACTGTTGACTGTGCCTAGCCGCTAGTAATTCCTGTGTTTGTTTATGTGTGTTGCACATTAGTCTGTCTGAGGGCAGTGATTGTTAGAAAAGATGTCAGACTGTAGTGTGAAGGAAGTCCTAACAATGCAAGCTGACAGATGGAATATGCAGCACACATAAGAGCTGGATTGTTTACTGGGTGTAATTGCAACCAGTAGGACAGTAAAACCCTGTCTCTCGAGAGGATCTTTTTTGTAGTTAAATTCATGCTCACTCACATAAGAGTGAACGATCTTGAAAATTGCCACCCTCAGTTGTTATACTGTGTTTGCATTTTGTTGGTATACATTTAGCTCTCCCCCTTTTCACAAACACGTAGAGGAGGTCTCCACTTGGCAGAAAGTGATTGTACCATCTTTTAACGACTTCAGCAGTTTACTTCATTGAAGCTACTAGTCACAGTCCATTTGGTCGACACAATGATTTGCCCTCATCCTAAGATGCGGGAATCCTCAGTAGATATGCTTACCAAGAGAAGGATTGGCTCATCTATTTCCAAATGGCTGTTTTATTTTTGCAAATGCAGAGGATAATCACCGGGGGCTATCAGAGTCTATTAGGACTCCTCAAGGGGCCAATGGGGGGTTGTGGACATTAACAGGGCTGCACTATTCTACATTGCAGTGTAATGGTGTGTCCAAGTCTCAATTGTTAGATGGTGAATACATATTAGTACTAATCTTTTTTCACTGTGTGTGTGTGTGTGTGTGTGTGTGTGTGTGTGTGTGTGTGTGTGTGTGTGTGTGTGCAGGAAATGGCTTTGTCAACCCGAGAGGTTCCCCTGGGCTGCTGGGTAACCCCAGTGGCAACGGTCTGGGGAAGGTGATGCCCACAAAGTCCCCCCCACCACCAGGGGGCAACATGGGCATCAACAGCCGCAAGCCCGACCTGAGAGTAGTCATCCCCCCGTCCAGCAAAGGCATGATGCCCCCACTGGTGAGTTCCAGTCGTCTCTTGACACATACACAGACACACACACACACACACAC
>NC_063199.1:4656661-4691661 GCF_017589495.1 Alosa alosa
CTATAAACTTCAGGCTAGAATAGTGTAGAACTCTACCCTCAATATAAACTACAAGGCTGTTGTAAGAGCACAGGTTAGTTTAAAACATGTGCTGTTATATAGATGAACTCTTTGTAGTTTTAGAGTATGACAGCCTGCTTTGCAGATGTTTTTAAGCTGTTTTTAAGTTCACAGTAATATTCCCAGTGATCTGTCCTCTACTCTGAGAACTAGTGAACAGATGTGTACAATGGAGCTAGCAGAGTGACTCTTTAGTTAGTTAGGTAAGCATATTTTAGTGAAAGCTCTCTATCTACTCATCTGTCTTAATAGCATCTCTTCCTCTCTCTCCGAATGCACCTGAGTGTAGCACTGGTATATGAGTGGTTGTGTTTGTGTATGTGTGAGTGAGTGAGAGTGTGTGTCACCACAGTTTGTGTGTGTGTGTGTGTGTGTGTGTGTGTGTGTGTGTGTGTGTGTGTGTGTGTGTGTGTGTGTGTGTGTGTGTGTGTGTGAAAGAGAGTGACACAGAGAGAGCGAGAGAGAGAGAAAGTCTGTGTGTGTCACTGCTGTTGTTGTTGCTGCCGCTGCTGCATGGTCCCTTGGAGAGGTGCACAAATGTGTGTGTGTGTGTGTGTTTGTGTATTTGCTGTGCATGCTGGCCGAAGCACCCAGCCCCGTTCATGTTTTCCCACCGTGAGATGTTCCATTACTCACACATGGCCACCAAGGAAATAGCGCCATGTTTTTTCACACAGAGCCTGGGTGACAGAAACAAACACACTGCTGCTGGGGCGGGCAGGTGGGTGGACAGACGAGGCCTCGTGCCGCGCCTCATCCTCCTGCGGTGCACATTCGGCCATTTGGGAAGGAGAAGGTGGCTGGACGAACGAAGAGGGATATTTCCCCCCCTACGCGCGTTTGTGTGTGTATGTGTGTGTGTGTGTGTGTGTGTGTGTGTGCGGGGCCTCTGTTGAAAGTGCTGTGTAAGAGCTCCTCTAATTGGGTTAGCGCGAGAAGGGCTGCGGTCGGTCACCGCTCCAGTTTCCAGCACCGTCCTCCTGGCTGCCCACGGCCCGTGTGTGAGAGGAGGAGAATGGTTAGGCCCTAAATGAATGACGAATAAATGGATCAGGTGAAATGTAATATTCTCAGCGTATGATAGAATTACACCGTGACGCGTGCAGTGTGTCTGTGTGTGTGTGTGTGTGTGTGTGTTGCTGCGACGAGTAAACTGCACTGCAGGAGTTTTTGGAAACAGGATTTGTATTTGACCATTTGGTTTTAATGGTAAAGAATGATCAAAGTAGTTTTTTTGACAGATATAGTGTATTGATTGGCCTTTTCCTGAAGGTGTGCTTTCTAGTTGGTGTCTTGGTTAGCATTTAGGGCTCTGTACATTTGAAGTAGCGTCTGTGAGGAAAGGATATGCCATCCACAAAGCTCTAGCTCCTCACTGTGGTTAAAAGCAGAACTGCTTTTATTAAATTGTTTCCTCATGGGTCTGTTTCAACTCTGCAAATAGGCAAATAATGAAGACACAATCTATGCACTGTGTAACTGATCTAATCTGAACCCTGATCTGAACTGAACACATTTGCATGCCATCTGTTATGCTGTGTGACAACCAAAACCATATAAACCACAAAACAACAAAGAAATGCTGTGGATTTGTTTGCAGTGTGTTTTTGCATGCATGCACTGTGTGAGGTGTGCGTGTGAGGTGTGCCTGTGTGTGTGTGTGTGTGTGTGTGTGTGTGTGTGTGTGTGTGTGTGTGTGTGTGTGTGTGTGTGTGTGTGTGTGTGACAGAGAGAGAGAGAGAGAGAGGCCGTGTTTATGACACTGTGCATGTAACTCATCCTGGGTCTGTTTCTCTCTGCAGAGCACCCAAAGGATAAGCAGCTCCCAGTCCAACCAGCCCCTGGCCACCCCAGTGGTGTCCGTCACCACCCCCAGCCTGCCTCCCCAGGGCCTGGTCTACTCAGGCATGCCCACTGCCTACAATACTGGTGAGACAGGACCACAGGGCAGTCCAACGTTGACATTTCATTAACAGATGCAAGCTGGACATACAAGGGCAGAATTGAAGAAATCATGTTTGAAAAGAATATTATTTTTGAGTTAAACTTATTCTCTGCTTGTAACTATTGTGGAAAACCATATATGGTTTAGATACATTTACACATGTATTCACCATGATACTCTCAGGTAATGAACCTTTAAACTTTTGTTTAAAATCATGAGTGAAACACATCAGGCCCTGACCTATTTGTAGTCCATGACAAATGATCCCATGACCTTTATATCTGTCTGCGTGTGTGTGTATGTGTGTTTGTGCGCACCACTCTGGCTGTTGACTTGTGGAGTGATAGATGTGTTTAGCTTGTCTCTGATGGGTGATGGGGGGCGTTGGTCAGCAGTGGTGCTTGTGGCTCACAGGTGCGATGCTGTTGATTCTTTGTGTTCTAGAATATTCCCTGAGCAGCGCTGAGCTCTCGTCTCTGCAAGGCTTTGGCTCTCCAGGGCTCTCTCTGGGCTCCATGTCGGCATGGCAACAACACCAACTGGGCCAGGCAGCTCTCAGCTCGTTGGTGTGAGTAACTCAGACACAAGTGTGTGTGTGTGTGTGTGTGTATTTGTATGGGTATATATATATATATACAGTACATATGTGAGTCTATGCACAGATGGCTAAGCAAGCACAAGCAACACTCCACACACACACATACACATAAGAACATGGCTAACCACAAAGGCACGTGCATGTATTTCAGCCTAATGGATACAAACGCAGTCATTAGTGGTTAAACAAGCATGCAAATACTGACACAGAATCAGTCATACACACACACACACACACACACACACACACACACACACACACACACACACACACACTGTCTACGTTGAAAGTGATTCTCCATGCACTCACAGCACAGCCTAATCTACCTGACTGTACTTGTATAGACATGGCACAAGCTGGCTATCTCACTTCTTTGCTTCTCTACACAGAGGTGGCGGTCACTTACCTCAAGGCTCCAACCTCTCCATCAACACCAGCCAGAATGTCAACATCAAGTCCGAGCCCATCTCACCCCCACGCGAGCGCCTCACCCCGTCCGGCTTTGCCACCCAGCAGCAGCAGCAGCAACAGCAGCAGCAGCAGCAGCAGCAGGTGGCCCCGTCCAGCCGGCCGGACATGGGCCGCTCGCCGGTAGACAGCCTCAGCTCGTCCTGCTCTTCATACGACGGCAGCGACCGCGAGGACCACCGGACCGACTTTCACTCCTCACTGGCCGGGCTGGGCAGCGGAGGTGGCGGCGGTGTTGGGCGGCCCCCGGCCGGGGGCGACGAGCGCGAGAGTCCCTCTGTAAAGCGCATGCGCATGGACACCTGGGTCACATAAAAGAGCCCCGTGGTGGACAGCGCCCTCTGGTGGGCCGTCCGGGTAACAGCTGGCTGGAAACTCACATCTGGACCTTCTTTGGGCCCTAACTGGCCCAGAGGGGGAGATGGATCCAGCTAGCTGTTAGCAGGACGGCTGGAGGGAGGAGAGGGAGTGGGCTGAGCCAGAGAGGGAGGGGGGCGAGGGGGCGAGGGGCCGACACGACACGGGGACGGGGGTCACTGTTGTTGTTGTTGTTGTTGTTGTTATTACTATTATTATAATTATTATTATTTAACTTCATTTCATTTTGTAAAGTAGGTCAAGTGGTGGAGGAGAGAGTTGAGAAGATGTCTTGACATATCTAAATTTAAAACCAGCCAAGTCAAAGTGGGAAAATCAAGTCAAGTGGTCAGGCTGAATTATGTGCTCAAGCAGGAGTTATCAGGTACTCAGCGCAGGTCAGGTTTTCTGCAGGACCCCTTGTTTGAGGAGGGAAAAAAACAAAAAAACAAAGTATATATATATATTACAAAACTCTAGATAACTGTAGTCACTGGTCCAGTCAGGCACTTACCTGTAGTAGCTGTTTTTTGCTGTTAATCTTTTGCAAGTTTTCAAGCAATCAGTGCAAGTAGGAGAGTGGCTTTCTGTCAGATGGCTCTTGCCTTTGTTTTTGAATATTGTGTAACTTTATGTCCCCATAAGCTTTTTTGAAGTGAACAGACAACTCATTGTCTATTGAAATATTTGACTTTATCAATTTAAATTTGGGAAGTGTAGGTCATGAGATATGGTGAGGAGGATGTGTTGGTATCTAAATATTTTTCCCAGTAATAACACAATATCAGCGAATAAGGAAACGGACAGACACATCATATGACATACTTCACATGGTTGTTTTATGTAATTGGAAACTACACAGAAACACTTTTTATTGGTACCTTTTTTGTGACTTCAAATGAATGGGAAAATCTATTTAAGCCATGAAATCTAGACCAGTTGAACTGGCATCAATAGCAAGCTATTCTTACTCACCTCAAACAACTTAATGGTATCGTAAGCCAAAGCTGTATGTTTTTTGGTGTTTGGAGATAACTAACATTTGTAACTCCAGACAATTATTTTCTTTTTCAGTTCTGTTATAATTGTGCTTTGTTGCATACAGTACAAAAATATCATGCAAACCAGATCTTGAAACAATATTGAAAGCCATGAACACTTGATGTTCTGTTTGTAAATTAAAAATTTGAGCCAAACATTTTTTGTTTTGTATATAGCAACTTTAATATATATCACCTTCGGTGTAAGTACGTATGTATTGTACCTTCACCAGATTCAAGGAAAAAAAAGTATATTTTTGTGGATTACAGCCAGATTTACAAGGCGATATCCTTATTAAGTAGAGTATTCACTGGTTCATATTTACTATTTTGTTAACAATACTGTACTTTCTTCAAAACTGAATTATTATCGTTAATAATCAAAGTGTTTTTATTTTAAAGAAGGTAGTTTTTGGGGTCGTGTTCCCTTTAATGGTGGTGAATGTCTGTCCATACAAAAATTGTAATAACCGTGCTGTAAGTTTAAAGCATCACTCTATCTTTATTTTCTAAGTCTTGTTTTTTTGTAAAAGATAATCATGTTAAAGAACATCTGGTTTCTTTCCTACAGCGATTGTGTTTAGGACAGGTCCAAGGCTGCTGAATACACTGCCTTTCAAACCACATGGTCCCATATTGGCATCGCTTATTATTATTAATTTGCCTAATTCAAGACACATATCGAATACTTTGTTCAAGAAATTACCCCCCAAATTATTTATAAACCAATGGGTGCACCATTTTGTTTTCTTGGTTATTTTTGCCATATACTTTCATATACAATCCACACCAATTGAACATGTGCACAAAACTGTTTATTGTAAATATCCTAGCATTGTGTAACTATCTGCATTCAATATGTACAGGACACATTTTTCCTTTTTATTTGTTTTTGCAAATTTGGCTCAATAGACTGTCATCAGCATCAAATTCCCTTGATGACCAGTAGACATTATACAAAAAAATCTTATTTGTAACAAAGCATTTCCCCCAAATGAAAAAGGCCTTCTATAGTGCTAGAACACGGGAGGCCATAATTCTACTCCCTACCTGGCTGCAGTTGCTTGGCTATGAGCACCTGAGTCTCCTCACTCCATGTAATACAGCTTTTGTTAAGCTGGTCCTGGCTTGCATCATTTCTCTCCCCCACCAACCCCCTCCACATATCAGGAAACCCTGAATCGGACCCTGGCCGGGTGTGGTGCAGGTCAGCCAGGCCTGTATCCATCCAGGTGTGTAGGGGCGTCCAGTGTCAGCTGCAATAGCCCACACACACCCCGCTACTCTACCGGTGGAAAAAAAAGAGTCAGGGGATTCAGCAGCTACAGTCAGAAACCTACACAAAATGGTGACATATTTGACATGATCTCACTGCTGGATTGCTTGTTTTTATTGTGAAACAAACAAACAAACAAAGTTTGCTGTAATCAAAAGGAGTCTCTCTTTACATTTCCTATCTATTTCTGTGTGTGATACCATAGGCAGATATATATATATATAGATATACCTCCCTTTTTTGTCCTCACAAGTGAACAAAACGCAAGCTATGCGAGCATCTTGCGATCAGCCGATATTGATCTATGCAGTCATCAGACAAAACACAGGCCCACAGGCTCCCCTGGCTTCTCTTAAGTGATGTCTTTCTCTCTCCCTTATAGCTGGGTGTAGTTTATATGCTCAGGCATTTAACAGTGGGGGAAAATGACTGTTAACCTCTCCCTTAAGTGCTTGCATCTTCTCATTGGTGGAACTATCATACATACCATTCGAATGGCAACAATTTCTATAGTCACCTCAGTGTTGAACATGTTATTGATGTGAGCTTTTCAATCAGTACCTGTAGATTTACCTCAAGGAAATTTCCAGAGGACACACCATTTAATTTTTGCATACTGAGTCACAATATTTTAAGAGACCTCATCAATCCAACCAAACACAATCAAAGCCTTTTTATATACAAAAGCAATAATCCCGTAGCTCATGGTATGGCTTAATGGCACTATCAGTATCACCACAACAGTTTGCTTTTGTTGTTCTTCAAACATTTTCACAAACTCACACACACATACACACAGGCATTCGGACATTTGCATGCACTCACTATGCACAAAATGCTCAATTGGATATCAGGGACTTTCTCTAGTTTCATCATAAATGCACAGTCAGTGGGTAGCCTTATTCCAAAGAAGCTGGTTACATGAATCACCATGGATCACATGTGGCAGGAAAATCAGACTGAAGGAACCCCTTGTTTGATCATGGTTTGACAACACTTTTTTGGTGCTGTCAGACTAGTAAGCCACACACACATCACATGAAATACATAGCAAATCTAAAGAGACCCCAGTGCTCCTTTGGTCTGTGTGCTGTGTCAGATATCATGCACAATTATTGAATGTGAAAAGGAAGGGATATGTGAAAAAACAAGGAACGAAGGACGATTTGTAGATGACTTTCTTCACTTTGCTGTGCAAGAGTACACTGCTTTGCTTAATGGCTTTTCTAAACAGAACTATATGTATTTGGTAATTGTTTGTAGTTACTAGTTCACTTCAAGAAGCTGTTTGCGGTTTGTCTGCTCAAACCGTTTGGCGGCACAAGCTGGACTTTGTTGCCATGAATGAAACAACATGTTTCAGGAAGAAGAAAAAAAATCAAGAGATAATTTTAAGTTAATCTGCATTATATTTCCCTTGAATGTGTTGTTTTATCTTCACTATACAATAAATATTCTAGTGAACTTTTTATCGAATGACTAAGATATTATGCTAGAGATTGTTGTACAAATTTGTATTCTGCATTCACTAAAGTAAAGATATTGGCTTTTACTGTGTAATATAGGTCCTCTCGCTTATTCTGTACAAACTGAAGTGGGCAACTATGAATCTGATGTGACTTTGTGACGTCCATCATGTGAAGTCTCCAATAACAGAACCTGTCAGCTCAATTAAAACATCAATGTACTCCCAAATGAACATTCTATGTGCCTTCATACTGGAGTGAGGCTGCAACTTTCAACTTCACTTTTGTCATAGAGCCTATAGGAAGCCTTAAACACAGTGAAGCAGAGACAACCACGTTGGTCTCTAAAACTCACTGACTGTCTTGAAATGTAACACATGGTGATGTATAGACTAAAGAGTTGTATCAATGATAAGCCATATGTAGTGTGCAGTTATGAAGTAAATACAATAGCCTACAGAATGTGATGAGTCAGGTGCCACATTCTGGGTGATAATGAAAACGTCCAGCAGATGGGGCTACAGATACCTTGCCCATCTCGGTCTCATCAATCAGTCCCAGGTAGCCTATGTTTAGGTGGAATTTAATGTAGCCTAGGTCTATGTAATATTCCATCATATTACCTGACATTATCATAGGGGTTACAAGCAATTGATCTTGCAATCACATTTGTCATTAGCCTATTTTATTCCACATTGTTATTTGCACTTACGGTCAAGGTAAAAAAAAAATTAATTGACCAATACAGTCACCTCAATAAATCGAAACCTAGACATCAAAAAAGGTCCCGTTTACTGGACATGATTGTCCATTAATTGGCGCTTTCAACCCGCCCTATCACCTGCCGACTGACTGAAACTGGTCACACGAGGAAGTTAACAGCCAGTCTGCCCAACTGATGCTCCAGATGCTTTCGAACAGGTGAGGCAAGGCGGCAACAGTGTTTTTTCCTCCTTGAGGACACCTTGGAATTGAAGAAAAGAGGTAAGCTCACCAAAAGCCAATTTATTTGATGTGTTCAGTAGGCTACTTGTAACTATTGCCTACTTTCAATTTAGTTTACATTCCTACTTGGAACAGAAAAAAATGTTTTTTTAGACACTGACACTGGCTAGGTTACGCGAACAAAACTGTGGGTGATCGTAGAAGTGACTAGGCTAAACTATCGCATATTTAGCTATACTTTTCAGATTAATAGACTAATACGAAAAAAGGAAGCTATTTCAGGCTGTTGGAATATAACGAATAATTTATGATTTAATAGCCTACACTTGACAATTCAGTCTCCCCTAAGCATGACATGCTTGAAGCAATGAAGTCGCCTATAAGAGGACTATAGCCTACGTTTCAAGAGGGTGAAACTTTTAGGATTCTTTTTGATCAGGTGTCTGGATTCTAGGAGAGACGGGCTAGCTATACTGGTATTTCAGGAAAGCATTAGGCCTACTCGAAACAGACCATTACTGTAGGCCCCTACCATCGGAGAAAATGACCACTTGTGAAAACTGGTGTATTAGCTCGCATCATTTCTTATCTCTCGGGGAACACCACAAACGAACCATAAACAAACAGACTGATATTTCTGTATTTTGCCTATATTTTTCAGTAGACCGAACCACGAACCTTATGTTACTATACTGTTGTGTGTGTTGAGCTGGACTATCAGATATAAAGGAAGAAACTCCCTAGTGACTCCCCAGTAATGTCACTATTTAGCCTACTGATATATTTAGGCCTAATTAAGACACGAAAAATTGTTCCTCTTTGTATGTAGCGTATTTCAACCACATGACACATACCCAGCAGTATTTTTCGCTTGCATTGCATCTGTTTCCTTTGAGAAGTGGCCTACAGGATAGGAACAAATGCCTATAGGCACAGTATCTGTCCAAGTAATATAGTAAATATAATATAGCCTAGTATAAAAGTTTAAATAACCTTCAGCCCATGTTCAATTAATTAGCCATAATTATGACCGCCGCGCAGCGAAGCTTTTTTCGCATGTCCAAATTTCCGTCAAGGATTCCCGGGACACTGTAAGACCGGGGTACACGAAACTTGGTGGGCATGTAACCCCACATGGATAGCATGGAACCTCCTGTTTTCGTTTTGATCTGTAGCCCCCCCGCTGGACTGGACCCCCGAAAGGAGGGTAGGGCAGACACAGTTTTCTGTGAATATCTCGAGAACCGTAGAGTTTAGGAGGACCATTTTTTTTTGTATGTTGATCTCAAAGGGCCATGTCCACCCATTCCATAACCACTCATTTCATGTATAGCGCCACCTAGTTAAACACAAAAAAGTAAAAATGAGGTGTTGTAATCACAGGTATCTGTGACCTAACATAGTCAAAACTGCACGCAATTGGAAGTGTAGGATCATTATGACACCCTCTGAATGCACGCCAAGTTTCGTGGAATTCCGTTCATGGGGGGCCACACAATAAATTAATTTATGTTACTATACACCAACTAGCCTGTAGGTGGCCGGAGACAGTTTTCTGTGAATATCTCGAGAACCGTAGGGCCTAGGAGGTCCACCTTTTTTTGTATGTTGGTCTTAAGGGGGCATGTCAACCTATCCCATTACCACTTATTTCATGTATAGCGCCACCTAGTTAAAAATTAAAAAGCAAAACATTAGGTGTTTTTTTTCCACAATATCTCTGGCTGACATGGTCCTCCGAATGCATGCCATAGGGGGCAGATACAATTTTCTGTGAATATCTTGAGAACCAACAAGGGGCCTAGGATGACCAATTTTTTGGCATGTAACCCCACATGGATAGTTTGGAACCTCCAGGGGTCATGTAAACCCATTCCATATGCACACATGTGCATAAACAGATACATATCGCGACACACAAACATTCACAGTAATCCTAATGGGGTCATGACACATACCATATGCACACATGTGCAGTAGACATATATACATTCATGCATGCACATGCACACACACAGGCACATAAACAGGCAAACACACAAGCACATGCACATGCACGCACACACACCCACCCACACACCCACACACACATAAACATAAACATGTACATGCACACAATTCAAGAATTTCTCAGAATTATGAACAGGCAAGATGGGGGTGGGGTTGTATAAAATGTATATTACATGTGAAATCTATGAACTAATCATGTTTTGGTACTTGTTGTCTAGCAGATACCAGTGAGAATTGAGTGTGCATAATGCAATTCAGTGAGACAGTTAGAATCATATATGCCTTTCAGCGTGACTTATTTTTGTGGAAAACATGTGCTGGACTGGGCGGCGGTCATATGTTGTACCGCTCTGCGGTACATCTAGTTGTCCTACAGGCTAGTTGCCACAATTAGACCCTATGGAGGATTTATTTAGGTAAGAGAAAAAAGTTTGTTGCACAACCGCGGAAAACTCGAATGTCCAGTTTGCATCTTTGTTTTCAGCTAGCACCCCCACCCCAGTCAGCTGTAGAGACATAGACGACCATACAGCATACATAACAACAGCTATTTAAAGCAGCGAATTACAAAAGATGATTTAATTGTCCAGTGGCAGTAACAGTTTCTGTCTCACAGACAAAAAAAAAAGAAACAAATGTGCAAACAACAGGGCTCAACAAGGCTGTAAGGCTATCATTTTTCTTTCTTGCAAATGTAAACCTGTTCCCAAACTAATTTAATGCACAGATACACATGCCCACATCCCAAAGCAGTGATCATAGGGATCCAAGTAGATATAGAAATGTGTCTGTTACAGTGACCCGTATGGACAGCATTGCATTCAAAGATTGGGCAGTGATTCAGCATGTCTTATTTCGTAAACCTTGAACCTTCACATCACAACATTGGCACGTCTTGAAATAGTGAGACATGTCAATTGCTGTGCTCTCCACTGATACAATTTCAGGAAATTTGGCATAGCCTACATCTAAAGAATAGAGTACCGATGCAGTATGTCAAATTTCATATTCATATTAACATTGACTACCAATGCAGTACATTCAAATATTCCTCATTTTGATCATTCATCTTAGAGTGTAAAAACACATGTTCTAGTTCTTCCTGGGTGACTGTTGTTGTTGCACAGTATGGGACATTATGAGTTACAGCTCTAGACACAGTCATTATGTTGTAATGTATGTTGTTTGCATACCACAGAAAAACAGGTTTGTGCATAATTTGTGTGTGTGTGTCTTTGCATCTGTATACAATAATAAAGAATGCTCATAATTTTTGCAGCCATCATCCAGTTTGGCAACAATGTATAGTAGTAGTTAAAGATCTTGTTTTGTCACACCTGATATCATCCTATTCATTTCAAAGTATGCAATATGGTACAACAATAGGAACAACATGCGATTATTTCACCAGACCTCTTTATTGTTGATATTTTGTATTTTGCTGTGCTTTTCAAGCGCTTTCTATCTTGTTTTAGTACAGATTTGAATGTGAATATCCTTAATAATCTTCCCCATTATGTTCCATTCCATCAGCATGGATCCTGCCAAAAAGAGGACGGCCTGGTCCAACTTCCGAGACAAGACCAGAGCCCAGTTCAGCAACATCAAGATTGGCAAGAAACCCAAGAAGACCAATCTGAAGTATCGTCGGAGCATCTCTGTCCCCGACCTTCGGATTGCACTCCCATCTCAGCTCTCAGCCCTGGACACGATAATCCAGACGCCCAATGATGACAGCATGTTTTTTGACGGTGCCAACAGCCGTTTTTTTTCTCAGTCCGTGGCAGACAGCGGCTCGTCCAGCCCCACGTACTCGGAGAACTCCTCCGTTCCAGATGCCCCCTTCTACACCAGGTTTGCCGTGCTGCCCTCTACCAGCTCTGCCCCTGAGAGAGTGCCTAACCCGGGCATCAGCGCCACCCCGATGAGATTGGAGACCGACACCTTCTCGTGGCTTTCGGACGAGACCAGTGTCCCGGCAGGGAGGGTGGCACAACAAGCGCCTCCAGAGGCCTATCAGGCGCACGCCCCTGCCCCAGTAGAGAGATCCGCTGTGGTGCCAAAGGTCCCCCCCGCTTCCCCAGAGAAGAAAAGAACGCCTCCAGTGTCCAGGACGATCATCCCACCGGACAGACTCTCTCTGCCTGCAGAGATATCCTCCTCCTGGGCTGGTCCCACGGAGTCAGGCAACAGCACTCCCTCAGAGGAGCACGTTCTGGAGGAGTCCTGGGGGATGGACAGTGATCTGCTGGCCATGATGGAGCCAATGTCACCCCCATCCAGAGAACTCTTCATCACAGGGTCTGCAGAAGATGTACCCTATGTGAGTACTTCATGGACCATAGTGGTCACTGCCAGTTAGTTTTGACTGTGTAGTGTCCAGTAGGAAAGGTTTAATGGCGCCGTGATGATAGGTGACTGTGGACAGAGGTCCTTGTATGTTTTAGTGATATCTTGTAGACCATGTTTTGTTGACAGTTGTGGGGTATTTATAATGTAATTGCAGTCTCCCCAAATTCCATGTTTGTAAAAGGAACACATGTACTGTAGTTTGCTAACTGAACTCCACTTCAATAAGGCTATCAATAAGGTCACCAATATGTTGCAAAAACCAGGTATACAATTTCAGTAGCTTACTATCAGATTTGTTTAAGCTATTAAGGCAAACAATTAAACAAGATGTCTATGCAGTCTACATATTGCCATCATTTGATTTAATTCATCCATGATCCATGTTATAGTCATATACTGATTAGGGGTGTTAAGGTACACGTATTCGTACCTAACCGTTTAGGTACAGGACGTTAGGTTTGATACAGAAGTGTACTGAATGTACCAAATGCAGTCTTTTTTTTTGCTTCTGGACTAGATTTTGAGTTCCTACACAATTATATTAAGTGGTGGACCATTATGTCGAGTTGAGTCAATAAACATCTAAAAACATTTGACACCTTTTAAAAATACTATTCCCGTTGCACATCAGCAATAGAAAAGTCATTTTAGGTTAGGAGTACCTACAGGCTTACTGTAGTGAACATTAACCGAACCTTGACCTCAAAACTGAGGTACACACCGAACCATGAATTTTGTGTACCGTTTGACCCCTAATACTGATGACATGATTATATGTCCTTATCTTTTCTTCAATAGACTCCTTTCTTCAATGAAACCAGTGATTATGACAGCAACTCCCTTCAAGACCAAGTGGAAAGAAGTGTAAGTTGTTTTTGTTCCACTTTGAAAACCTGCTTTACTACCTATACATAGTTAAGGTCGTAGTTAATGGTTTGGGTAGGGTTGGACTGGCCCGGGTCAGATCTTGGCCGTGACACATGATGTTCCCTGGTATGTGTTTGTGAAGCAGAATATCAATTTGTCAAATTGTTTGGCCTTTTAGGATGAAGTAACTTTCACATGACATGTACTGATTTAGTAAACATGTTTATCAAGAGCACATGGAAAGTTTGGTTTGATCAGAATGTGCATGATGGATCAAAACATGATCTTCGAGTCAGCATCTTGCTTTACTGGTCACCTGACATGAACGTCACCTGACAGGAACATCACACTGGATGCTGACCACACTGACACAGTGCCACAGTTACTGATGGCCATAAATGATTAACAGATGGACAGAGGAAGTGTGTAATGAATGAAGTGTGTTATCCCACATAAGACTTCCTCGTACTGTATAGGTAGAAAGTCCCTTGGCAGGAAATGTGACAAATAATGGAATTATTCAAGATGTGGCCAGAAACAGAAAGAGATTATCAGAGAGAAAGACATATTTTCTGACTCCGATTCTGCAGTTGGTCACCAGCTCCTCCTTGTGTAAAACCACACAAATGTGTCATGCTGAATGACGCTTACAAACTGGTAGAATGTGTCATTGTCAGTACGGAGATGTTGCTCTTTTCCAGGCCTTTGTTGTTCTGTTGACTGAGTTAACCATCATTGCAGAATTGCAGCCAACGACTGACTGTTTTGTAGGGCTTTGCATTACCTGTATATCTTTGATTTTGTTCAATAACTGAGAAAACATTCTTCTAAAAGTCTTTGAAGCTTCACAAAAACATACATGCTTACACACACATGCACACACACATACGCACACATGCACACACACGCTCGCACGCACACACACACACACACACACACACACACACACACACACACACACACATGAACACACAAGCAACAACAACAAACTGGGAAGCTTTTGTAGAAATGTTTACAGAAACTCTCCACTGTCCATGGCCTAAACATTGTGCTTTATTGTGATTGACGGCATGTGTTTGTGTCTGCAGAGCTCAGCTGTCAGCTTAGATCAGCTGGTTGCCAGTGGCCAGAAGGTGCAGTACCTCATTACCATCAACCTCAAGGAGGGCAGGAACCTGGTGGTGCGAGATCGCTCTGGTATGAGATAACACACGCACACACACACACACACACACACACACACACACACACACACACACACACACACACACACACACACACACACACACACACACACACAAACACACACACACACACTTTAAGCACACTAATGCAGACCTCCAAACGCAATACATATTGTTTGTTATTTAAATGCACTACATGCAAAAAGCCTTGAAAAGATACCGAAAACACCTCAATACACAACACAGAAAACACACACCCATACACACACAAACACATACACATTCCAAAAACAACTCATGCATGGACAGCCTTAACCCATTTACTCCTAATATGCCTGCTAAAAACGCCTATAGAATCCTATGGCATTCTAGACTAAATAACTTTATTTCCTGAGGGTTTTCTGAAAAAATACTAAGAATTGTCAATGTCTACCAAAACCTTAATATCTAAGCCTCTGTACACCTAGAAACATGAAATAAAAAGCATGCTGCGCTACGCAGCAACCAGCGGGAGACTCAATGTTGCGCTATGCAGCAACAGGCGGGAGAGGAAGTTAATTATACCACTGCTTGGTTGAATTTCCTATTGTGATGCAGTGTTTAGAACGTCAATTATTTTTTGTTAATTGCACACCTATGAAGTAGCTCCAGTTTTTTGGCCATATCACACTTTTATATTAATTCGCCGAAATCACTGTGAAGTTTAAATGAACTGTCACGTTGCATCAGAGCTATAAAAAAAAATAGAGATCTGACCGACATTCAGAACATGAGCAATATTGCAATAGAGCAATAGAGCAATATTGACGCATATGACTGAGGTGCCATTTAGCTTAGTTACATGGTAGTATGTATGTTCATCAGAATCCTGAGATATGCCCACTTGACAACGAGAGAGATGAAACTAACCAACAAAGAAGTAGTTCTATGAACAAGACAGTTTTAGTAATTCAAATGTTTAAATTATAACAGCAAATGAACACAACATAAGTGGCAACAGTGGTATAAGTGAGATAATGGACTCCATGGCGTTCGGTAACAGAAATTAAAGGTGTACTGATATGAATGTTGTTACCACCTTGAACTTGCATTCATTCCTGTTAACCGAACGCTATGTCGTCCGTTATCCCTTACTTACAACTATAACAATATGGGTATGTACATTGACCAACGATAAGGAAAGTCTCTCCTCATGTTGATGAATTTTATGTCTAAAATTTGATGGATTCTGATTGGCTGTCAGCTTTTTATTATTCTCAAAATCGCTCTGAGAGTGATCCCCAATGATATTGTTCTTCATAGTTTATGTGTGCAAGTTGTCACATATTATTAGCTAGAGTGAGACTTTTTTGCCGTTATCGTTAATAGTTATCGTTATTGGTGTGAATGGCCCTTTAATCCATTTGTGGTAGTGTGGCTGTCTTTTCGTTTTTGTCATTGTTTTTCTTTTTGGTGCCTGGGTGTGTGTGCATGCATGCCTGCGTGTGTGTGTGTGAGAGAGAGAGAGACACAGAGAGGAAGAGCTCTCAGAGAGAACAGTATGCACGCCATCTGGCCCTGCCACATTCCTTCTCTACCTGTGTTCAGACATTAACTTTTTTTCCCCTTACTTTTTTGTCGTGCAGAGCTCGCTCGTCGTACAGTAAAGACGGGCGGTCCTTCATGTCACCTGCTGTGTTGCAGCATTTGGGCTCTCTGACAGCGCTGATAGATTGGTCCTCTTCTTCATTACCATAGAAAAACCCAGAGTCAGGCTCGGGAAGGGAGGCCGGGGGTGGTGGTGGTGGAGGGGGGGATGGGGGCAGTGTGGTGGTTGCTGGTGGTTGTGGGGGTGCTTTCCAAGTTCATGCGTTTTTTTTGTCGCTCCGCTTTCACTGAGCTGTGTTCGGTTTTGCTAAACGATGCAGCGGTGGGGTGGGACCGGACCCGCTCCCCGCAGGTGGCCCCTTCTCACTTTCCGCCTCGGCGGCGCAGCAGAGGGCTCGAGTCGCACGCCGCTGCCATGTGTGATTTGAACGCCGCCGCTTCATCGCACCCAAATTATCATAATCGGCCTCCGAAACAACACACGCCCGACCCAGAGCGATGACATCTGGTGGGTCGGACGCGGGTTTCCCATCTGATTGATTTCAGCAACAACCAGATGTAAGGGGACACCGGCAGCAGTTTTCCTCAGTGACGACTGCTGTGTTTTGTCAGGCTTGTGACTGGGTCAGTTATTTGTCAGGTCACAGACACATTCATTATTTTTTTTTAAACCAGCATGCCACGACTGAGGTCCTATACCGGTGCCAGGCGTCCCCGTCAAGAATAGCGGGCGTGATCCCTTTTGACTGGCTAGGAGCTCAGGGACGTACACACCGACACTTCAGAGGAGTTCACTCACACAGACACACGCACACACACACACACACACAGGCATGCGGTCAGACCAGAAACTCAGTCAGCGTGTCCTGATGTTGCAGCGTGTCGTTCCCAGTAACCCTGCATGGGAAAACATGTTTGACCAGCTCTACATGCATCATGGGTGGAGACTTACAGAACACCTGATCTACTTGTTTTCATTTCTTTAGATGGGATTTTAGTATCATTGAGTCAATAATATCCATATCAAACCCAAATACCACTGACCTATTCAACTGCCATATGACCACGTATGGATTTTGACACAGAAGATTGACAGAAACTTTATTAATACTGAAAGATGTACACTCAAGGTGCTGGTGCAAAGTGCAAAGTCAGTCAATGAGCAAATTGTCTCATGCATGAACTAAATATATGATATAATGTGTGGGATCATTGGACTAAACTACCCAGGTTTGTGGGTAGGATCTTGCTTATGGGGTTAAATTAGCACATAGATTTTGTCACGTTATTACAGTAAAGTAGGTTTAGTATGACTGTATGTTTACTATGAAGACCCACTGTGTGATATGTGTGGCTCTTTCATACGTGAATGTAGTTCGCTATAACAGTGCTACTGTTTTGTTGGGTATTTGCATAGCTAGAGTAATGTTGTGGTGTTGGTTTGTTATGTAGCATTATGAAAATGAGTGGAGTATTTCACATGCTGATTGTAGCTTGGCCTGGGTTGTATGTTGTAGGTTATTTGTACCAACTGGCTAGAGCCTTATTCATGCAAATTGCATAGCTGAAAGGTTAGACTTTCAATAATATCTCTGAGAAAAAAACATCCACCATATTTGTTTTGTTTAGTGAATGTTTCATAGGTTTAGAAAGTGGTAGAAGGAGGTAGAGGAGGGAAGAGAGGGAAGTGCATGGATAGTGTGTGTTAAGTGTGTTAGGTTGTTAGAGGTGTTAAAGCAACACCAAAGAACTTTCCCTCTGTCGCACGCACACTATTTGTTTATCCAGCACCGGCTTTGCAAATAACGTGCAAAAATGTCCAGACAAGGTAGAATATTTTGCATGACTTATAAAAGTACAATGTATTGCGACATCAGATGCAAGTCACATTTGTAGTGTATATGTCTCATTCCATCGAACTACAGATCCGCTACCCGATCTGGCAAACTTAAATAGTGCGGTTATAGCCGATAGAGGGCTGTGAAGCGAATGCAGAAGTGCCGTTCACCCTGTTACGAGTTGATGAACCACTGAAACGATTTTGGAAACATTATTTTAAGGTACAAAAAAGTCTTTGGTGTTGCTTTAAGAGAGGAGATATCCTTAGAAGAGTTGGGTCTTCCAAGAGCTGCTTGAAGACAGAGAGGGATGCTCCTGCTCTGGTGCCACTGGGCAGGTCGTTCCACCATCAGAGGACCACAAATGAAAATAGTCTAGATTTCTGTGTAAAACTAGATATACAGTTATAGTGGACTCTTTTGTGTTTATTCCTGATACAGTCAGATACAGATATGCAAATGTTGTCAGAGGACAGTGCAAGAGATTGCGGGAAAAGGAAATAGGACATCAGTATCTAGTCTCTTAAGATCTGCCTTATCTGGACCCAGTTATGCTGGTTTGTGTGTTTCACCGTGCCACATGGTCCACACTGCCACTGGTATCCTCCTTCAGCACAGATGCACAGGTGCTGCCCTCTGCTGGTAACAGTGTCCAATGACATCCTCTGGCTTCTTGAATGATTTTGAGTTTGAGATACTCGTTTGGTGATACAGCTGCTGCAGCTGCTATTGTTGATTTACAGTCATTGCAATCCTTTAAATACAGAAATATGCAAGAACATACAAAAAAATATTTTTTCTCCCGACAAAAACATCAAAACTGCCTGCCTGCCTGCCTGCCTGCCTGCCTGCCTGCCTGCCTGCCTGCCTGCCTGCCTGCCTGCCTGCCTGCCTGCCTGCCTGCCTGCCTGCCTGCCTGCCTGCCTGCCTGCCTGCCTGCCTGCCTGCCTGCCTGCCTGCCTGCCTGCCTGCCTGCCTGCCTGCCTGCCTGCCTGCCTGCCTGCCTGCCTGCCTGCCTGCCTGCCTGCCTGCCTGCCTGCCTGCCTGCCTGCCTGCCTGCCTGCCTGCCTGCCTGCCTGCCTGCCTGCCTGCCTGCCTGCCTGCCTGCCTGCCTGCCTGCCTGCCTGCCTGCCTGCCTGCCTGCCTGCCTGCCTGCCTGCCTGCCTGCCTGCCTGCCTGCCTGCCTGCCTGCCTGCCTGCCTGCCTGCCTGCCTGCCTGCCTGCCTGCCTGCCTGCCTGCCTGCCTGCCTGCCTGCCTGCCTGCCTGCCTGCCTGCCTGCCTGCCTGCCTGCCTGCCTGCCTGCCTGCCTGCCTGCCTGCCTCTCTGTGTGTCTGCCTGCCTGCCTGCCTGCCTGCCTGCCTGCCTGCCTGCCTGCCTGGGTGAGATGTTCATTTGGAGAGGGGAGCTGACAGCCTTGACAAGCCGTCCCCACAGGGCTTTTGTCGTGTGAATCCAGGCTCCCCGCAGGTTTTCTCAAGCACCCCTTTATCCAGCCCATACAAATGAGGAAGCAATGGCTCCTTTTCTTTCTGTCTCTCTCTCTTTCTTTTTTTGCTTTTTTTCTTTTCTTTCTTTCATTTTTAATCTTTACTTTCTGTCTCTGTCTCTCCCTTTCTTTCATTCTTCCTTTCTAGCATTTTTTTCTTCATCTCTTTCTATATTATTGTTTTTTTTTTTTCTTCATACGCTCAGTCTGCGTGCCCTGGCAGAGACAAAGATGCCCTAACCCTCCCATGCTCTGTGTCCACCCCCCTCCCCTGACCCCTCCTCCTCGGGCTCATGCTTCCCAGGCGGACTCTCCTAACAGGCTTTGGAGATTAACACCAGTTGCTCCTGGTTTCTGGGGAGGACTGCCGAGGACTTTATGTGCCAGTAACCTCCGGCTGGCCCACACTTTTTTTTTTTTTTTTTTTTCAGCTCCTGGACCATTAACCAGTCACATCCCTCTGCTGAGAACAGACGTGTGTTGTCCCTTCGTACACACAGACATGCACACGCGCGCACGCACACAAACACACGCGCACACACACACACACACACACACACACACACACACACACACACACACACACACACACACACACACACACACACACATGAACAATCTGACAGCCACAAACATTCTGAATGGCCTCATAGATAATCAAAGCAAATGTATTATTTATCCAAAAGGGGCTACAGTGGGTGGTTGTGGGAGATAGTAAGGATAGTGTCTGTCTGGTTGTGTGTGTGTGTGTGCGTGTGTGTGTGTGTGTGTGTGTGTGTGTGTGTGTGTGTGTGTGTGTGCTCGCTGAATTATCTAATGTCCAATATCATTTACAGAGGTATGTTGTGTAGTTATGATTTATAAGAGATTTTTCATCATTTTCGATGTTTGCATATTTATCAACAGGCAAGAGCGACCCGTTTGTTAAATTCCAAATTAATGGAAAGACAATCTACAAAAGCAAAGCGGTGTCTAAGAACCTCAACCCAGCCTGGAATGAATCCTTCTCCTTCCCAGTGTGATCTGGAGCATAAGCTCTACGTGAAGGTGAGCAGGAACCACACCAGGAACCACACCATTAGGCCCTGATCCGGCCCTAATCTAGTCCTGATCTGACTCTGATTCAACCCTATTATGGCTCTGATTCAACCCTAGTCTGGCTCTGATTCAACCCTAATGTGACTCTGATTTGTCCCTGATATGGCACAATTCTGCTGGATGTGCTCCAAGGCCATTTTGGCTGTTGCCTGCAAAAATGTCTTTATTATTTTACTCTGTTCATAAACAATATACTGTATGTTAAAGTCATTTATATTATGAATATGTTCATATTATATGGATGAATTATGTTTATTCTTAGAACCTTCATTTGTTTATTGATGCTGTGTGTTTTGTTACATATTTCTATGCAGGTTTATGACAGAGACTTTCGATCACATGACTACATGGGTGGGAGTGTTGTTCCTATCAATAAACTGGAATTGGACAAGTAAGTCACTTTCAGATGATTTGATCTTCCTCCAATAGACTCCATAGCCATAGCTGTGTAATACTGAAATTGGACTTTGAAATTATTTTCATATTTCACACTTTTAAACTCATTTCACAAACAGCTCTCCTGGTTGTTGTGTGCTCTGTTTGTAGGACCACAGAGCTGGTGCTGAAGCTGGGGGATCCCAACAGTAAGGAGTCAAACATGGGGGTGGTCATCATGGACCTCTGCCTGTCAATAAGAGACGGACCCACCAAGAGAAACGTATGGAGTTTTCCCTGAATCTCAATGCTATCAGATTAGATAACATTGCAATAACTTTTTGAATTCCATGAAAAAGGAAATTCAGTTGTTACAGAAGCAGGCTGCTAACAAGAAACAGGGAACATGTAACCAAACAGTAAAATAAATAACACACAGTTACATGAACTGAGATATAACTTCGTAGCAGCTGCCTTTTTTAATTGTCAAGTGAAGTGAAAGGAAAAGAGAGGTGATTTGTCTGTAATTCCTGTCTCTCTCTTGTCCTTCACACAGCGCTGGAATCTTAAGAGGAGAGGGAGCATTGGGAAGGTAAGCTGCGTACCGTCACCTGTCTGTGAGGTCTATCCAAACGCTCACAGAAGCCACAGATCAGCAAGTGCTTCAGCAACTCTAGTCATTTCCCTTACCATCACTGTCCACCAGGTGGCAGTAGACCATCACATCAAAAATATATCATAACAAACAGTGTTATGCCTAGCACTGGTCCAAGTTCAATAGAAAAACGTAGAAGTCCTACTGCACGGGGAGCGTATATCTTTTTACGCTCACCCGCAGTTTTCATATTTGCCCCACTGATTCCCTTTAAACATGTGAGAACTCTGGCAGACTTTTCTCTCTCTCTCTCTCTCTCTCTCTCTCTCTCTCTCTCCCTCTCTCTCTCCCCCCCCCTTGTCGTTGTTACTGTTGTGACATGCTTCACTTCCTCATAGAGAAAGAGCACTTGGACTAAACAATATTACAGTGTTCTAAACATGTCAAATGGTCTTATTTGCATTTTAATTAAGCTCAGAGGGAAATGACGGCTTATTCGAGTTTGTGGCAGATAGCGGCAGGCTAATCTCTGAGCAATAAGCGATAGCTGTAATTTATTTAGGCTGAAACGGTGCACTGGTGAGATGCTTTCTGGACCGCAGCTCCTCTCATTATCTCAACTCAGGCTTTATGATACGGCCTAAGCAGTCTGTCTATGCTCTACATCTGCCTCTGTTTAAATGCCTTCATGTGCCAAAATAATTTCAATTTGGTTCAGGAAAAAAAAGCGTGTTTTTATCTGTCTGTTTTCTGGCAGAAGAGTGGATGATGGAAGGGTGGACCTAAGCATGTAGAGGAAATTGGACGTTAAATTTTCTGCCGTATTCCCCAATTATTGTGCAAATTATTTTGATGTATTATAAACTGGGCTGGTGATCTGTTTTTTTTTTTTTTATTATTATGACAGTTTGGTGACATTAATTCTTTGACACAGGGAAATTTTATCCCTCTGCAAATTTGCTGCCATGTTCTGTTTGACATCTTTGAGAGGGTGAGGAGAAAATGATAACAGCCCCTGTTCATCCTCTAACTCAACGAGACCCCTCCTTAGCATACATGTGTCAGGAACAGTACACCACTGAGATGACAAGGAGAAAATGACCGTAAAATCAGTGTGTGTGGGTGTGTGTGTGTGTGTGTGTGTGTGTGTGTGTGTGTGTGTGTGTGTGTGGGTGTGTGTGTGGTTGGTGAGTGCATGCATGTGGGTGTACACAAGTGTATTCCTACATATATATGCATTAATTTTCGTGTGTACAAGCCATTATGTGTACAAGTCATTTGGTGTGTGCATTGCTAATATGAGGATAGGTCTATGCTTGTAGTGAATGCATCTCTGTAGAGGCATGTGTCTACAGAGGAATATTTATATTGATATGCGTGTGTGTGTGTGTGTGTGTGTGTGTGTGTGTGTGTGTGTGTGTGTAGATCTATATGGTCGACACATGCACATACACCCCTGAATGTATGTTAAGGTTTGTACATGCATGATGCATGTGTGTTTGTGTGTGTGTGTGTGTGTGTGTGTGTGTGTGACTGCGTGTACTGTTGGTCTGGCCAGCATCAGAGGGAGCCTCTCTCTCTCTCCCCCCTCTCCCTGGTGGGCAGTCTGCCAGTGTGGCCCCGCTGCTGATAGGACCGTGGCTCTGACTGTGGTTGTGGCTGCCGTGGCGGCAGTGGCGGCTAATTCCCAGGCCCGGCGAGCTATAACCCAGATGTTAGGAGGTAATATCCCAGCTGTGCACAGCTAGCGCTGGAGCAGCAGCCAAATGGGCCAGGACGCGGGCTCCTCCCGCCGTCCCCATGCTGTCTCACCATATGGAAGCAATCCTGGAGCCCCCACCCCTCCCCCTTTTTAGGACCAAGAATAGGCTCTCTTCAGGGGCCACTTACTGTTAAGTGGAATTGTTTTATTGGCTAGGCAGATAGAAATGGGTCCAAGATAAACACTGGGGATAGCTTGGCTCACCCGAGCTTATATCTCTCTCCCAGCTCTCTCTCCCTCCATCTCCCTGTCCCTCTTCTCTCTCTCTTTTTTCCATTTTTCTTTCTTGTCTTTTTTTGTTTTCGAGAGGGAGGTGGGTATTTATAGAGAGAGGTGGCCAGAGCATCGCATGTTAACGCCGTGGAGAGTGGCGGGCTTTGATCCCAGCGGACTGGCCTCCCGTGTGGGTGCTGACCCCGGCCGGACGGGGGGGGGGCCAAGGGGCTGCGCCGGGGTTGCTGGCGGGGGAGCGGAGGGGAGACGCGGGTGCTCCTCTCTGAAGCCGCGCGGCTGGTGAGACCAAGAGGAGTCGCTGAATCAAAGAGGCTGGAGAAGATTACAGTTCGGGGCTTTAATTACTGCCAGACCCAGCCGACCTCCCCATCCAGCACCCCCCCCACCACCACCACCACCGCCGAACCCCTGTCCCCCCTGTTGTTGTGTTTTGAAGTGCCGGAGCTATCAGCCCTACAAGTCATCCTCCACGCACAGGGCATGTCTCTGAAGTTATTCCACACACACACACACACACACACACACACACACACACACAAAGATAGAAGATACTCATCCTTGCCTAACCACCCACGTATGCACAACACACACATGTATAGTGCATTAATACATACTCATTTAGACACACACAGAAGAAGACAAGCCAAGAAGAACAAGCTCAAAAGATAAGACAAAAAGATACACACTCTCCCATCGTCATCCCATCTCCATCCACCCACACACTTCTGTGACAGACTAGTAACACTGGATTTACTGTGAAAAGATAACAGGGAGGCCTCCCTTGGTAATGTTTTTCAAGGTAACTGCAGCGTAGCAAAGAAAACACTGCAAATCGTCCGTTTCACGACTGAAGAGGCGGTCTAAGCAGGCGTCTCATCTCACGCTGTTCCCCACACACACACACACACACACACACACACACACCCCATACCCCTCATGGCTAGGCTCTGGTGAATCACTGAGTAAAAGGATGGGGGGGTAGGTGGGGGGTTGGTGAGGGTAACAAAAGCTCAGACATGCTATCTACAGAAAGTCGTTCGTTATCGTGCCCAACAACCACTGCTGAGATGGGTCTGCTGGATCCTTGCCGGGTCAGGGCCAAATCGATTCTGGAGTCAGAGACGCCGTGAATGATATCTTACTGATTGGCAACCTGCCTGGCGTTTTGATATCTTGGTGGTCTGGAAAGGTGTTCTTTTTTACCATCAAATTGAATTGAATGACTATCTCAGGCCCAGCTGGGTGTGTATGTGTGTGTGTGTGTGTGTGTGTGGTGAGAGTGTGTGAAAGTAGGGAGTTGGACATGCTCAAACATGCTTGGTGATATTCGCTGTTCCTTCCACTCCCCATGTTCCCGCCCTGCGTGAGCTCCCTGATTGAGCTGCGTACGTCAGGGAGAAGCGCTCTGTGTCTGGGACAGCTGTCTGCCTGCCTCTCATCATCTCTCCTCCACTCTGTCTGTCCCTCCCAGAGCCCAGCTGTCTGCCTGTCTGTCTGTCTGTTTGCATTGATGTTGCAGTGAGCTTCAGTGCAGGAGGATGCGCTGAGGATGTAACGCTGGTTTTCCTGAGCTAGCTGAGATGCTGACATGTTAAGATGCTGTATGATGGTATTAGAGGTGAAGTGCTTGAGAATTTGAATTGGTTGAGAAGAACATTTAAAAACAATTCAATAATATATATGTTTATTTCCATCATTCACCTTACTTCATGAGTACAAGTGAACAAACACATTGAATGTGAGTGCAATGTCCCACAGCTATGGCTGCCCCAGGGACTGTGCCAGAGATTAATAAAGGGGAATCCTGGTTCTATATTTTAGATATGTGACTAGGAGGTGTGCATATTTGGCTGTTAAATTTCAAATCAGCTAAATGTGTCATGTGTCATGTACTAGATGCACCCACACTAAGATCACACCCAAATCCCTCACAGATTCTGCCTCCCTCAGGTTTGACTCTGAGTATGTTAAAGTGATGAAGTGTACTGGAATGCTCATTTGGAGTATTTGCATCTCTCTCTCTCTCTCTCTCTCTCTCTCTCTCTCTCTCTCTCTCTCCTTCCTCCCTACCAGGGCCAAGTTCCAGCCCAGGCCCAGCAGCTTCGCGGTGTGGACATGAGGAAGAACCAGGTGTGGAGCGGCGTCTACTCCATCGTCCTGGTGGAGGGTCAGGATATGCCTGAGGCCGGCCAGGGTGACGTCTATGTGCGCTTCCGACTGGGAGAGCAAAAGTTCAAGAGCAAGGTCAGTTGACACTGTTAGTGCCCCCATGAAAAGTCATTTCTTTCTTTGTCTTTCTCTTTCTCTCTCTCTCTCTCTCTCTCTCTCTCTCTCTCTTTTTTCTCTCTCTCTCTCTCTCTCTCTCTCTCTCTCTCTCTCGTCCATCCTCTCCACTGAGGGCTTGATTGCTGGACAACCCTGGACAACTTTGAGCCTTCAGTCTCAGTGAGTCTAGCATGTGCCTAGTTTTCATCAACCCTTTTTCTTTCTCTCTCTCTCTCTCTCTCTCTCTCTCCCCATCCCTCTCTCGTTAGACCTCCCTCGCCCTCTTTCTCTTACCTGTCTGTGAGGTGTGAGTACGCTGCCAGCCTGCAGAGGGCGCTCATTACTCCAGCCCTGGCTATCTCTCCCCTCTCTTTCTCTCTCCTCCTGCCTTCCTCGCTCTCATTTACATACCCAGCATGCTTTGCTCCTCCACCTCTTCATTTATCGCATGGGCTTACCCTCCTATCATTGCCTCCGCCTCCATGTAGCAACCCACACCTCCACCCTCCACCCTCCAACCCAGCCGCCAGCCCTGATGAAGCTAAACAAGCGTCTGCCCTGTCCTGTGTTCTTGTTTCGTCTCTTTGTGAGCCCCCCTGGTTTTGTTTGTGCATGTTTGTTTGTCGAACAAAGCTAATTCTAATTGGATCCTGTCAATGTTTGCAATCCTGCCGAGGAAGCAGCAAGTGTGTGTGTGTGTGTGTGTGTGTGTGTGTGTGTGTGTGTATGTGTGTGTGTGTGTGAGTTTGTATGCTTGTATGTGTATGTGTGTGTACAGAGGAAGACACTTCACATTGGCATCTACCCCGCCCCCCCATCCACAAATACACCCACACTCACACACACACACACACACACACACACACACACACACACACACACACACACACACACACACATGTTCTCTCTCCTCCAACACAGCCCTGCTGCAGGTTCACTGAATGAGAACTTAATACACCTGTCATGTTGCTGTTCCTCAGTTTGACACTGCATTAAACCTGGCACTGCTAGCTCACTGCTGTGTGATCTGGCTGTGTGTGTTTGTGTGTTTGTGTGTATGTGTATGTGTGTGTGTGTGTGTGTGTGTGTGTGTGTGTGTGTGGCTGTGTGTGTTTGTGTGTTTGTGTGTATGTGTGTGTGTGTGTGTGTCTCTGTGTGTGTGTGTGTGTGTGCATGTGCATTATCTATCCACTCTCTTTATGTTTCTCTCTCTGTCACACACTCACTCCCTCCCTCCTTAGCTCACACATTCACTTCCTCTCTCATTCACTCACTCCCTCACTAACTAACTCTCTCTCACACACACACACACACATTCACTCATATTTACTCTCTTACTCCTTCACTAATTCACTCACACACACACACACACACACACACACACACACACACACACACACACACACACACACACACACACACACATTCACTCATACTCACTCACTCACTCACTCACTCTCCTCCATTCCTCCTCCATCTAGAACCTGTGTAGAAAGTCAAACCCGCAGTGGAGGGAGGCCTTCGACTTCAACCAGCTGGATGGGCTGGACGTGCTTCAGGTGGAGGTGTGCTCCAAGAAGGGCCGCAAGTGTGATGAGTGCTGGGGGCTGTAAGTGACAATCCCCTTAATGACCAAAGCTTAAAGGTCAAAGCTGTGTGGTTCTGGAATAGATATGTCCCAGATCCCAACGCAGGAACCCCCCCCCACTATAACAACTAGATCTAGAACCAGATGTCCAGCCATCATCAGTTCTCAGAGTGACTCTACACTGAGACATATTTGTTGATGATTATTACTGTAATATGTGCCCCGCACTTTATCCCAATATTATGCTGAAACTGAGATCCTCTCTGAATAACTGTAACCTCTGACTCAGTCTTGTTTGTACTTACAGTAAGCTTTATATAAAGTATGATTAAGGCCAAAAAATACATACACACCTTTTTAAATAACTGTGTTATGCACAGCTGTGTGTGTGTTAGCCTGAGTGACTGATGATTTCACAGTTAGTTTATAGTAGTTTACATCTTACCCAGCTCAGTTTGTCTAATGAGTATTAGCTATAAAAATAGCTAAGAATTGACTCCATACTTACATTAGATGGTATGCTAACTGTGGCCACACTTGCCGTATACATTTTCTTAAATAGTTAAATATATAGATATATAGACTTTACTTTACTTTATTTCTGCATTGTTGCACTGTTGGACATACTCATTTGCACTATCACCATGACCACTATCACCATTGCACTACCACCATGACACTCATTCACACAGAGCACCTTAGAGCACCTTACCATACCTTACTATGCACAGAGAATCACAGGCTCAGTCCCTGCCTCAGTCATTGTCAAGAATGTGTTTGTGTTGTCTGTATGCTGCTGAGACCTTGAATTTCCCCTGGGGATCAATAAAGTATCTATCTATCTATCTATCTATCTATCTATCTATCTATCTATCTATCTGCTTCATTTGATCTCCTTCAGACATCAGTTTGTGATGGATGTATCACTGTAATTAACACCCAGACATTAGTAATTGGCATTCTGTCATTTACAGTTTTTCTCAGTTGCTTTGGTGCTTTCCTCAGATCAGAATGAAAATTCTCATAACTATTAGTTCAACCTCCACAACATTTACCGTAGTCATTTGTGCACATCATAGTAGCAATTTCTCCTTCCTCTGAACAAATTACAAATGCTTTTGAACATGTATCAGTTGCTTTGTCATGTCAGTCAAAATAAACTATGCTTATGGATGCTGAATAGTCGTTCCCAATCAAACTAATAGTCTTCATTTCATTGCTTGAGTCATTACATACAAAATTGGTGAACTAGTTATCAAATTCTGTCACAATGCTGTAGAATTGCAAAGAGCATATACAGTAAAACTGTGAAATGTACATATTCAGTTTCTTGTACTCACTTAATCCCCTAACTACAGCAATTTGTAACTTTACTGTAGTTTTCAAATGGCTGTACAAGTACTGTATAGTGTTGTCTTGAGCATTTTTAGGTAGTGTCACAGAGTTCTGACCTTTTTTTGCATGGGAAAACACTGAGAGCATAAACTGTCGTAATGAAAACATGACAAAGCCATTTGACTATCTTTTTCATAAACGATGGTGTCAAGACTTCTCATTTTGATGATACTGGCAGTTTCATTGACATAAATACTTGCTTTTGAGGAATGGATTATCCATTTTGAGCAAGTGGCATGCTTTTGCAGGTTTTCCACTAGGTTTTGCAGTTTGCACTAATTGTTTTGAGAAATGAACTAACTGCTGTGCAAATGTTACTGTAATAGTGATGTGAGAAAAGCACCAAAGCGACTGAGAAAAACTGTAAGTGTATCAGTCGTCCTGGCATGAGTATTTCACCCAGGTCTGCCTCCCTCCCTGTGGTTGCTGACTGCCTGCTCATTAATTCTCTGGTTCTTTCTTTTCGTTGTGTTTTCAGACTGGATATTGACCTGTCCAGGCTGCCGGACAAGCAGAGACAGCTGTATACACGAGTGTTGGACCCGGGAAAGGGCCGGCTGGTCTTCCTCATCACCCTCACGCCCTGTTCCGGAGCATCCGTGTCTGACCTGCACTCGCCCCCCTTAGACGACCTGGAGACCAGCGAGAGGGTGGTGTACCAATACGTGAGTAGAACTTGTGTGGCTCATTTGAGAAAGGAGGACCCCATAAGAATTCAGGGGTTGGCTGTGTTTTTGTGAATGTAAGAGACAAGAGCAGATAGATAGATAGATAGATAGATAGATAGATAGATAGATATTTATAAATGATAAATCTAATCCATCCATGGCCATTGAGTGATTGCAAGTCGAGTCATGGAGGTCAGTTACTGATCGATGGAGAAATAACAAAAGAAGGCCTTGACGAACACATTATGGCCTACCAGCACCCAAAATGTCCTCAGATATCTCATCTGCTTAAAAATCCTGATTCTTGACATCCCTGTGCCAGAACAACAATTAGATATTTTAATGTGATGTGCGTTAGTGCTGAGGAGAACGTGAGTGGGTCAGAGTCCAGCTCTCGAAGAGCGGCGCTTCTCCCGCAGTCGTCATGTCTCTTCACGTCCAAGTCTCTTTCCATATTTCTTTTGTCCCCAAGGCAATATTATGGATGTGCTTGAAGAAGGGAAAAAAAGATGATCTGGCCTGTGATTCCGTGCATTCCAAATGATTGAATGTCAGTAATGTGGCTCGCTACTGTCTCATTCTAGAGTTTGAAGAACTCCTTGAAAAACATGAACGACGTCGGTTTTGTTCAAATCAAGGTGATCAAGGCCAGTGACATCGCCTCGGCCGACCTGAGCGGTAATGACCCAGCAACTTGATTCATGCTCACCCACCCAGCTCTCTTCAATTAAGTGGTGCTTTTCTATTGCGTAGTTTACCGTTTCACGTAGCGACCTCTGTCTCCTAACCCCTCTCAGGCAAAAGTAATCCCTTCTGCGTACTCGAGCTGGGGAACAGCAAGCTGCAGACCCAGACCATCCACAAAACTCTCAACCCGGAGTGGAACAAAGTCTTTACATTGTGAGTGGTGACTTTTTTGTGTTACAGTACCTCCTTGTGCTCTAGTCCTTGAAATAATTTGAATAATATGGAAATGCATGAAAACCAGCTCTTGTTTGGTTTGGCTAATTGTGTTTGTGATTTGACTGTGTCGACAGCCCAATTAAAGACATACACAATGTCCTTGTTCTGACGGTCTATAACGAAGATGGGGACAAACCCTCAGAATTTCTGGGGAAAGTGGCTGTGCCTTTGCTCTCGGTGAGTACGGTGTCAAATTGCAGTGTCTGCCATATGCCTTCTGCCATCTTCACTGATGCAGGCATCGTTGAAGTATGATATTTGTGTCTTTGACTTGTCCTGTAGATTCAAAATGGCCAAGCTGTTACCCAGTACCTTAAGAAAGATGATTTAGCAGCTGCATCTAAAGGAACCATCTCGCTGGAGATGGACGTCATCTACAATCCAGTAAGCTCAGCCGTTAAGCTGACGGCACCTGTTTTCTTGATCATTCACCTTTCTCATGTTTACTTAGTCTTTCATCTGACTATCCTTTCTTTGGACAAGACTAACAAAGCATTTGCAGGGTTTACAGAGTTTGGAACTAGTGAAAGCAGTGATCAAAATAGCAGCATTGTTTCAAACTACTTTGCTACAGTAGTTCTCACTACTGATCGATTTAAATTAGTATTCTAAGTAATAAAAAGACAGTGCTAAATGGGGTCCTTGTCACTTTACTTGAAGAGAAGTTAATCTTGCCTAAAGTGGGTGTCGCTGCTATCCTCACACTGCAGTAAGTATTCCCTAGACGTGTACTTATCAGAAGTGTCAGAAAGCGCTAAGTCTGAATCTATCATCTTCCTCAATGAGTATCTATTCTCTCTCTCTCTCTCTCTCTCTCTCTCTCTCTCTCTTTTCAAATACATAGGTTCGTGCAGGCATCAGAACCTTTGGACCAAAAGAAATGAAATTCCTGGAAGACAGTCCGAAATTTAACAAGAAGGTTTGTTTACAGACCACTAATATAATTATAGAACACGTAAAACAATGAAGTGTAGATTTTCTTTTATCAATCAATAATATCAAATATAAAAGTGTCATGACATAATCCACAGCTGTCTTCTGTAGAATACTGAAGAGATATATCCCAATTTTAGATTTGAATTCTATCCTGTTCTCTCGGCAGAGGTTTATGTTTGAATGTCTAGTATTATAAATAAGAAATAATGTTTGTAGAGTCTGAAAACTCAGATACTTTTGTGTGTTGAGCACGTGTTTTTGTTCTTTCTCCGATATTATTCCCTTAACTGGAGAATTCTCCTTGTCCTCCTGTTAGATTTTAGCTCGTAACATATACCGGGTCCGACGCATCAGCACGGCCATCCTGTACACACTGCGCTACATTAAGAGCTGTTTCCAGTGGGAGAGCACGCAGCGCAGCATAATCGCCTTCGTGGTAAGTCAGTGGGTCATGCTAATGACTTCTGTGGGGCCCTCTAGGCATGATGGCTCTGGCGGCCTGTCCTTTCTCTTATTAAGAATTAACATTGTTTATCATAATGTAAATATGCATGTTAAGAATGGGTTCTTTTTACGTCATCTTTCAGCCGTATCTCTTGGAAAATGGAAAATCTCATGTGTCTTAATAATTGTGTGTGTGTGTGTTGGGTGGGGGAAGTTACATACAGTATCTATCTTTGCATGTATAGTTAAATGTTTTTTGGATCAGGGGAATGGGGTTATTATTCACTATTGTTTGTTGTTTTCTGACATTGACACTCACCTTCAGTATAGACTCTACTTGACTGAGACATTGACTCATTGACTCTGATGTCTAGACGGTTGAGCCTGCATGCCAGATCCCTCTATGTGACCACTGGTCTGTGATGCCTGTGAGTTGTGGGCAGCAATCAGTAAATTCCATCCATGCTGAGTTGTATTATCTTTTGTTTACTGATCCTGCTGGCGCTTCATCCCCGGGGGACAGGCAGGTATGTGGACGCCCCTGCAGGCTGTCAGGCCCCCTTTCAGTGGGGGGTCCACCTTTCCTTTCCCAGCCCATACACTGAGGGGATCCGTTACATGAGCACGAAAGGGGGGGCTTTTCATATTCACCTCATTTTTTGTGCATTTGCACCACCCTGCTGGATGTTATTGCTCCTTCTATCGATGTTTTGGATGGAACTCTCTTTTTGGATTCTCTCTTTTATGTGTTGCACCATTGCTTGTGATCGTGAAAACACGGGCGGCTTTCTTTGAAGTTCTTCTTATAGAGTATTTGAATTGGAAATAGTCCTGGTGAAGTCTAGTGGAGATGTAGGAAATTTCTCCTGTAGTGGATCTCTCTCCTGCCGTGGTGCCTACTGAAGTAAATAAATCACTTCCCTTTCATATAACCAAATGGAGAATTGAATACTGAACATCCCTGATATATAAGGCCGAAATGTTTGGCCTTGTGTTATGATAATTGTGGAAATTATTGATTTTATAATCAGAACCATTCATGGAAATTTGTTTTGACATTTATTTCAAATGTGCATAAACATAAAGAATGGATTGCTTGGTTAGGAGCGTAACTAGCTATTTTACCAGAAAAGCATATGTGCCTGCACCATGACTTGTGCAGAGCGTCAATAATCAGTCTGCATATGATGCTTCCATTTTTAGTAGCCTGCAGGTGGAGAACAGTGCAGGATTTAACTGGCCGTCCCCATTTTCAGTGGCAGGCAGGGATGAATCAGAGCAGGCAGCTAGTGTCTCGGTCCTCATTTTCGAATGCGAGGCAGGATGAACACAGAGCTCAGAAACCAGGCAGTGACCGTCTGTCCCTCCCCGGCTCTCCCCGTCTGTGACGCTGCCCTCTCTCTCCACTCCGCACTCGGCCAGGGAGAGGCCAGCTGCCTGGTGGGAGGTGGCGGAGGTGGTGGCTGACCCAGCCGCGGAGCCGGGGACGGGTCAGTCGGCCGAGGGCGCGGGAGGCTATTTGGCCCCACCGCGGGCAGGGTGCGGAAAAGGCTGCCTAGAGGAGCCCCAGAGCCCTGGAGCCCCCTTGTTTCCCATCATGCAGCAGGGGCCTCTCTCTCTCTCTCCTTCGCTCTCTCACACCACGTGCCTCACCCCGTGTGTGCAGAGGCCGTGTGACACACTCCACCACGCCGCCAGAATATCACAGGCAAATGGTGTCTAGGAAAAGAAAAAAAGAGAGAGCGAAACGCGAAAGGAGGGGGTGAGGGAAAGAGAGTGAGAGAGAGAGAGAGAGAGAGAAGGGAGATGAAGGAAAAGGAAATAACTGGTAAAGTGAAAAAGTCCACCTTTTGAAACCAGAGGACACCAGAGAGGTCTTGACTGTCATTACCGGCGCTGTGCCACGCCACTACCCACAGCAATGCCCTTGCCCTCGCCGGGGCAATCACATCAGAGGCGCCCGCGCCGCCACTCCCTCTCCCGCCAAGTCATAATTTGCAATTAAGTTTGTGTTGCGGAGCTGTCTGGAGCAACCACCACCACCCTGTGCGTTAATGAAAGCCCCCTCTTGCTTCTCTCTCTCTCTCTCTCTCTCTCTCTCTCTCTCTCTCTCTCTCTCTCTGCTCTCCTCTCCTATATTTATATCTTTAGGCGCTGGTAATAAGGTAACTGAGTCAGACACTGACAGATGGCCCCTTCTTGCCTCTCAGATGTGTATAATTAGAGCGCTGTCTGTCTGCGCCTATCCTGCAGCATCCCAGGGCATCTGCTGCTAGGGAAAGTGCACACGGGTGCTAGAGAAGCTAGCTTTAATATACATTACAATGCATTATTTATGGAGGTGCGTGCTAGCAGGCTAGACCACGGCGACGCTCATGCAGTTTTAACACCTTATGCTATAGCTGTGTTATGTGTTTTTTTTTTTGTTTTTTTTTATTCTCCGGGATGCTGTGGGTTTATCCGTGTGTGTGTGTGTGTGTGTGTGAAAAGCTGAAGCAGAGGCGATCACGTTCCGTGGTGGGCTGGAAAGTCACTGAGGCCCACGCTCTGACCCCAGTGCAACAGCCAGTCTGCACACTCCGCACCCACGAAAAAAAACTTGCCAGCGTCTGGCCGGGCCAGAGAGGGATTTTCACATACCGTGTAATGCCCGGTGCAATGAAAGAATGTGTGTGCATGCATACTGTATGAGTGTGTGTGTGTGTGTGTGTGTGTGTGTGTGTGTGTGTGTGTGTGTGTGTGTGTGTGTGTGTGTGTGTGTGTTGGTGGGAGTAGTTGCACACTGTGTATGGAGAGTATGTAGTAGAGTAAGTAGAGTAAGTGAGTAGAGTAGAGTGAGTAGAGTAAGTGGCATTCTAATACCGAGGGGAAAAATACTTTGCAGTTAACTTTCCAGTTATTTTTTTTTTTCAGAAAGATACTTTGTAAACTAGATATTTTAATTTTTAACTCCACAGCAGACATGCCACATTCAGAATTCATAAACTCGATTTCCTTGCTTATATAAAACTTCTGTTGGGATTGTATTTGGTCTACCACCTTGCCACACAATTTTTTTGTGTGCTGCCTCCAAGTTTTTTGGAATTTTTTTTTGTAAAGGGTTGCAGTGTAGTCTGTTGCTGATTTTCATTGCATAATCTTTACTGTGTGGAGGGATAAACTTTACTGTCTGATGTTCTCTCCCTTCCCCACCCCAT
>NC_063199.1:4696661-4721661 GCF_017589495.1 Alosa alosa
CATCCTCTCCTTTTTTAGTTGCACTTATTTACTTCCCCTGCTCCTTCTCTCTTCCCTCCATCTCTCCTCCTACTGATTCCCACATTAGCACTAATCTCCTTTCTCCATGTGTCCCTGGGCCCAGGTGCTAGGTGCTAGTGCTGCTGCTGCTAGCTAAATGACTACTTCACTACGCAGTCCCTCTTTGCTCTCTCTCTGTCTCTCTCTCTCTCTCTCTCTCTCTCTCTCTCTGTGGGTCTGTTTTCTGAACCACCCAATCAGAAACACTTACCTGCACAGCAGCTGGAACTTCACAAATGCTATAATTCTCAGTTGACAGCTGTGGCATTTTGATCAAGTAGTATTATTTGTTGAACATGTTCTTTTATAACATTACTTTAAGAGATGCTTTAAGAAGCTGCATTTTTAGGCTTGCAAAGGTTGGATAAATAACAGTTTGTAAAGCAAAGCAAAAAGCAATGGAACTGAAAAAAAAAGTCTTAGTAGAGAGTGTGATATCCACTCTGGGTCTCTCTCTCTCTCTCTCTCTCTGTTTTTCTCTTTTTTTCTCTGTTTATCTCTTGCTCTCTGACTAACTTTCTCAGTCTACTTTGCCCCGATCTGCGTGTGTGTGTGTGTGTGTGTGTGTGTGTGTGTGTGTGTGTGTGTGTGTGTGTGTGTGTGTGTGTGTGTGTGTGTGTGTGTGTGTGTGTGTGTACTGCGTATCACTCTCTCCTCCTCCTCCTACTCCCCCTCATCAGGCTTGAGTTGAAGGGATGTGAAATATTTATTCTGCACGAGCTCCGAGCGCCAGGCTTTGCCCACTCGCCCTCCACCTGCCCTGCAGAGCAATGCTATCTGAGCGCCTGTCCCCGCGCTGGCCCAGGCTCACCACAAATTACATGTCTCATTGCCCTGCGTTACGGCCACAGCAGCAGCACCAGTAGTGGTAGCAGACACTCACCACAACCCACCCCACCCCCACACGCCACCCTCTCCACCACTGCTGCTGCTGCCGCCGCTGTACTTACTGCCAGGGCCATCACCAGCCAGCGTTAGCCCTCGGCCACACGCGCGCTCTGTCTCTCTGCATTGTCTCTCTTTCCCTCTCTTTCTCTGCAGCACTCTCTCTCTCCCTCTCACTGCCTTTCTCTCTCTCCCTCTCTCTTTCCACTCAGATACAGCTCTCATTCTCTATCTCAGGCTCTCCTTTTCTACCACCTTTTTGTGCCTTTCTCCGTCTTTCCATTTTCTCTCTCTCTCTCTTTCTCTTTTATTATCTATCATTCTGATTTTGTATTTCTTCCTTACTTTCCTTTCTTCTTTCCTTGTTTCTCTCTGTCTTTCTTTCTTTCTCTAGTTCAGGTAAAAACTGGCTGCATGCTGGAGCCACTGGGCTCTTTGATTCATTATTAATATCATTTCTGTATCTTAATTGAGAGACCAAATGCAGATTAATCCATATGCCCTTGATTTCACCCAGAGGAAAAAAAAAAAGAAAATGGAAAAAATATAGTATATGTACACTTCCTTTTTTTAACAAAGAAAATAGTGACAATTCTGCAAGGACTTTCTTGTCTTCACATGTTTGTTCCTCTCCATTAGATGCACTCTCCTACTCACACACACACACACACACACACACACACACAAAGACAGAAACATGCGCACACACACACACAAAGACAGAAACATGCACACACACACACAGTCTCCCCCGCAGCCTTTAGTCAGCCTTGTTAAAGTCGTTTGGATATGTTCATAGAGGTTGGCAGGCGGCCACGGCTCCTCTCTCTGACCCCTCGCGAGGCTGGCTGGTACTGGCCGCTTTGTTTCTCTCCTCGGCTACCGCGGCTTTCCAAGTGCAACGGGAGATAAATGTGTGAGTAGGGCAGCCGAGCGAGATTATTGATCCCCCCTTATGTTTTAGTTAGGAGCCGTTCACTCAGACACAGGACATTCGCATAATAGATCCACTGCCACTTCACACACACACACACATACGCACACACACACACACATGGACATGCACCCGAACACACACCAACAGACATGCACTCACTGTCAAATTCTATGTTCCATACATTTGCAGAGTGAACAATAGGTCAAGCATCACCCGAGTGGACATGCACAGGCTCTTAAGCAACATATTTGGGGCGACAAACAGTCCGTTGTATGAAAGTCTTGAGCTGTTACTGTAGATGATGTTAGATGTTGGTAACTACATCTTCAAGTTAGATGTTGGTAACTACATCTTCAAGTTAGATGTTGGTAACTACATGTTAGCGAAAAAGCGACTGTGCCTGGATTTGAAAATGGCACTTTCTCTGTGGCATTTCCTGTGGTAAGCCCTCATCTGTAAAAAGGCTTCCATTACGCCTGTTGTCCTTTTGGACCAGCTCATCTACTGCCTGCTCTGCTCCTGCTGAATATCATAATGGCATGGTGTGAGTAGTGGGGGATGGAGGGAGAGAGAGAGGGATGGAAAAAGGGAGGGAGAGACGGGATATGAGGCTGTTTAGTCCCGCTGTGCCACGCGTTTACTTTCACCCGTGGACGCGGCGCAATCGCTACCCAGTCCTCTCGAGTTCTGTTTAGTCTGTCAGCAAGCAGTCTCTCATTTGCCTCCCTCATTCTCTCTTCCTCTTTGCTCTCTCTCTCTCTCTCTCTCTCTCTCTCCACCCTCTTCCCAGTTTAATCAATTTGCAGGATTGTATAAACTCCTATTGAGTGCATCTTTGTCCTTTTGTTCCCATCATGGCACCCTCCTCTTCTCCCTTTGGGGTGGTGGTGATGGTGTGGGTGGGTGGCATGTGCTGCCATACCAGCTCTCGGCTCCAGGAGTTGTTTTATTCGCACTTTTAACCGTTGAGTGCTTTATTATTAGGTCCTCGGATTGCGCAGGCCAGGGGGATGTGGTGTCTGGAGGAGGAGGGAGGAGGAGGAGGAGGAGGAGGAGGAGGCGGAGGAGGAGGGGACCAGGCGAGTGGCGGCGTGGTGAAATGCATTTAGCGCGCGGATCATATTAACGACGCCATAAAACAAAACTGTCAGGGCCGTTCTTAACCCCAGCCTGGCAGAGTGTGGCCCAGCCCGGGGGTCAGTGCCTTCTGCCGGCTTGTTACAGGTGTCTGGGGGGGCATCTCCATCACCGACTCTCAGGAGCGCTAATAGTTTTATTAATTCATCCCGCACCCCTTCTGCGACATGCATAATCATGTAGGCATTTTTCAACTAAATGGGGCTTTTTCCTCCAAAGGAGGTGGCCTCGTCCAGACATCGCTCTCGTCCCCTGCGTGTGGGGGGACCTGTTCAATTAGGAAGTCGTTCGTTATCCCATCCCTGCATCCCCATCGCTATCCCTTGTTGTTTCTGGACAAAAAGTCGAGGGAGCCATCCATTATGGCTTCACTGTTTTTCTTTTTTTTTTACTGTTTGTTGCTTTAATTTGCGTCGGTGGCTGTGAGTGATTGTTTTAGCGCCCCGGGTAAGGTGCTCAGGATGGTGGTCGTTGGGGGGGACTCAAGGGTTCTCTTTGTCGCATTTAATTTGATGAGTAATAAAACATTGCAAAGCTGCCCCCGCTGCCACCCCCAAGTCCCGAAAAAAAAAGGGAGCCTGAAGTTTGAGGCCAATTAAAAAAGGTGGATTATTTTCAATATAAATTCTACTCTTAAGCCTGTCAGGTTGCACTTTGTCCACACCTTCCTTTAATCACTCACGCTCCTCCGCTAATAAAACATAAACCACTTAGCGGGGAATTAGTTACGTCTCCGTTTCACGGGAGCAGTGGAGAATGTGAGGAGACAGGGTGGGTGTGTGTGTGTGGGGATGTGGAGAGATGGAGGTGGAGGAGGAGCGACTCCACCAGCGCTCATTAGCGAGGGCTACCTGACGTGTTCTCCACCGCCGCTGTCTGCGTGCCTGAGTGGGGAGGAAGCTCCACGCAATGGCTCTCCCAGATGTTCGCTGCTACATTTTTATTAGTGAATGAAAAAAAAGAGAAAACAGAAAGAAAAGCAGCCGTGTAAGTCCACCCCACGACCACCACCACACACACACACACACACACACACACACTTACACATACTGACTGACACATCACTTGGAAGGAATACTGGGAGATTTCTTCTGACAGGTTTAGTTTATATCCTCATTTAGACGACGGGTTTAGACACAGCGCATTATATTTTTTCCACATGCTTTTATCTTGTCCACCATGCTCAGCGCGCTTATGCTGTGCTGAGAGGGAATTTGCATTAGTGGGCGATTATGAATACCTGTGACAGATCCTCTCTCTCTCTCTCTCTCTGCGCTGGCTCCCCGGGTGGAAATGAATTGGCTCCCTCTGTTGACTTGTGCGAGAAGACGAAGACCAGGCAATTAGACTTTAGTGGTTAATGTAGCAGCTTTCGCGGCGAGGGCAGAGCCGGGTTCAGCATTCCTGCTGGGCTGATGTCAGTTTCCAAGCACACAGATTTCTCTCTCTCTCTCTCTCTCTCTCTCTCTCTCTTCTGCCATCTCACGTGTTTGCTTTCAGTAGAAGGTGCTGTGCTATGGCAGACTAGGTGTCTGCTAGCCTTACCAAATTCCTCAGGGGTGAAAGATATCACCCCCCTGGGTCTGTTCATGGGAATGGATGTGACAACACATGACCTAGGTTACTGGGAACCAGAGGGGATCTCTCATATTAGCATTCATCACCTGGGCTCTGCCTCTGTACGTGTGTGTGTGTGTGTGTGTGTGTGTGTGTGTGTGTGTGTGTGTGTGTGTGTGTGTAATTAAATCTGAAATATTTACCAGAATTATTGTGCACACTTATGCTGAACATGTGTAAATATCTGTTTGTGCCTGCTATTAACATGCACATTAAACACTCATACACCCACACACACACACACACACACACAGGGCGAGTGATGATGCTTGGGTGCATTAAGCACACCTCTTATTCGCCTTGCAGCTGAATGGTGAATCCACTGCTGTCTCTGTGACTATGGCACAAGGTAAAGGCAGCCTGGAGCACACGCAAACACACACACACACACACACACACACACACACACACACACACACACACACACACACACACACACACACACACACACACACACACACACACACACACACAAACACACACACACACACACACTGGACGTGGGTCTGAGGTGACATGAACAGGCTGCTCTCTACAGAGCCACAAGCACAGGCCTTTGGGCTTGTTTAGTGCTCAGCATAACCCAGCACTGAGTCAGACATATGGACTCTAACAAGCCCCTCTCATACCAACAGAGAGAGGGGAGAAAAACACACCAGCGGACTGTACAGGTGTGTAACTGAGCGTGAGTCATTTTGCACTAAGTCGTGGAGTGCGCAGATAAATACTGTTTTAACGTGAAAGGTGGCGGATTATGCACGTCCGCTGTTTAGTGGGAAACGTTCGCCGGTTAAGTGCTCCGGGCCCGCTTCCACACACGTGGAGAATGTTAATGTAAGACTAATGGAGAACCACGCCGTCCTATACTGTACAATCATGATTGCTCGTCCGCATAATTGATTCTTGGGAATGACAATGAGATTCATGGAGCATCTAAAAACCCCCCCCCCCCACACACACACACACACTCTCTCTTTCTCTCTTTCTCTCTCTCTCTCTCTCTCTCTCTCTCGATTTTCTTACTTATTGCCTCCATCCGTCGTCTTGTTTTGCAGTCACCTTGCCGGCATGATCCTCCTTTCATATCGTCTGATAATTTCCGTCGGAGGCACCCTCATTAGGTTGTCACTAAATGGGTTTAAATGTGCCGCTGTCCAATTAGTGCGCCGCTGTGAGCTGCAGTGGGTGTTAGGACGCGCTAAACGCCGTTCCCCTTTTACTGAATTATGAAGGATTATTCGCTCCACACAATCCATCTTTTCCCCCCCCTTTAGTACAGTCAGCCAGAGGTAGGTAAGTGTCTGCAAATGTTTTCCCCCGTTGCCCATATCTGGCCAGTTACAGGCAGATGGGAAGCATAGGCTATTGATTTGGGGATACACTCTCCTCGTAAACCTATGTGTTAGAACAGCTGAAGAACTCAGTGATCACTTTGCGTCAGTGGCATTTGTGTCAGTCAGTGTAAGTGGGATCTGTACGCATTATATTGTTTCCCTACACAACAGCATGTTCTCTGTGTATGTCGACAAATGCATGTGCACACACATATGCACATAAGGTTGTCTGCCTGTGTTAAGAATGGTAGTGTGATAGAGTATGGGTATGTGTTATTTTATGAGCTTGTATATTTGCATGGGTTAACATATGTGATTGCATCTGAGTGTGTGTGTGTGTATGTATGTGTGTGGGGCCAGGTGTGTGTGTGTGTATGGACACGGTGGGGGCGTTGTCACATAAGCCTCTGAATTATATGTGTGAGAGGACATACAGTATGTTGCTGTGATTGCATGTTTAAAACCATTCATGTTTGTGTGTGTGTGTGTGTGTGTGTGTGTATGTGTGTGATGTCTGGATGTCATTCCCATGAGACATAGCGGTTCACGCTGTGCTCAGGGCAGGGCTGCACTCATGAGGAGTGTATTACGTATTGTGTGGTACCATGTGGATTCGTGACATAACGGTGTGTGTCCTTCTCTCTTCTCTCTCTCTCTCTCTCTCTCTCTCTCTCTCTCTCTCTGCAGATCTTTGTGCTGACCGTGTGGCAGTTGGAGCTCTTCATGCTGCCTCTCTTTCTGCTCCTGCTCATCGCCTGGAACTACTTCCAGAACACCCCGGGGGCGGTCAGCCACAGTCAGGACCTGGTGAGTGTGTGGCCAGCCAGCCAGCCAGGCACACGCGGCCCTGCCCTCCCTCCTACCATCTCCCCATGCCGCCGCCCACTCAATGCAATCTGCTGAGTGACGCCATTGAAATGAGCCCCCCCCAAAAAAACACACACGCGCATACACACAGACACACACACACACATGCGCGCGCGCGCATACACGCACACACCCAAAAAATGCACACATACACATACAGTATGCACATTCATTCTCACTCTCTTTCTCACACATAGTATGTAAAACACACACAAATACATACCACACTCATTGATTGCATGTAGCAGGTTCAGTCTCACCATAAAAACATGAAATCATTTATTTCATGATTGTCTGCATGATTATTAACATCACACAGAAAAACGCAGACAATCCTCGTCCTAGCCACACTGAGAGCGCAGCCTGCGTTTGAGGCAGTGTCCGGCTGACACGTCTCAGATGGTATTCATGTCTGTGTCCCGTCAGCAGGGTTGAAGGACACGCGTTCCTCTGCACCTCTTTTAGGGAAGGTCGTCACTCTTCACACTCGGGCTCTGACCCCCTCTCCATGCGCGTGGAGTGTCATCTCTGATCTGGGGGCTTGTGTCGCGTGGCCGGCCTGCAGTGCTGCTCCTCCCGGGGACAGTAGCCCAGTCCTGTGGCTACTGCGTCACTGGCTGTGGGGCAGACATGCTACACCCCCACCCACCAACATCAACCCCCACCCCCCGAGTGGCACTCAAGCTCGGGTTCATCACGGTCACCTTCCTCTGACCCTAGAGCTAGCAGGGACCGTGGCCTGTTCTCTGGCAAAGTCACAGTGCTATGGCCCGTCAGGGTCAGGGATGGCTTGATGTAAACTGGTCTAGGCACCAGTGCCCAAATTGAATGTTTTCTCCACCCAGTGTTTTTGTGTTTGTTTGTGTGTGTGTGTCAGCTTGTGTGTGTGTGTGTGTGTGTGTGTGTGTGAGTGTGTGTGTGTTCATGTGGGTTTGTTTTGTGGGTTTGTTTTGTGTTTGTATGCACTTGTAAAGGGAAAAAAGTGTGTGTGTGTGTGTGTGTGTGTGTGTGTGTGTGTGTCTGTGTGTTTTATGTTGTGGAGAAATTAGATTGTCTGGCTGTAGCATTGCTCTTGTGAAGGAGGCCCTCTTCTCACCTCTCCCTTTGTGCGAGGTCACCCCCGCGATGCAGTCGCCATGGCAACAGGCCTCTCCCAGTGGGGGTGTATGTGCAGGAGGAGATTTTCATTACAAGGTGTTTGTTAAAAACTGCTCCGGTGCACACACGCATCCTCACCTCTCTCCCCACCACTCTCGCCAACTCGCCTCTCTTTTTTCTCTCTCTCCTTTCCCTAGGAGAACATGTCCGTGGCCGAAGACGAGGAAGAGGACGAAAAGGTACCCTTTCTTTATCTCTCTCTCTCTCTCTCTCTCTCTCTATCTCTCTCTATCCACAGGTTTTGATTAAACCAGCACCGTTCAAAGTTCAGGTTTCTGACTATCAGAGGCCTACAGTCGGCCTTGTGCTTTATTCTGGCAAGTTTGTCGGAAGTGCACTTTTATTTAAACTCTTAAGTATGGGGTATGAAACTGAGGACGGCAGTTAGGACCGTTCCGACGTGCTGCCTCCTCACGCTTCTGTATTTTTATTTTTAATTCCCGTGGGGTCTTTCGCACATCACTCATTGGGAACACTCAGTTGCTTTTCGATGTGGCTCTTTGAAAAGTCGAAACTAAGAAGGGAACGGAATCATTAATCGAATGCTCGGCTCCACTGGGAATATTACGAGATTGAAGCCTTCAGACGACACATCTAAACAGAGTGGGAAGGCTTTAGGTGAATAGAGGTAAAAATAGGCTCACTATGGTGCACTGTGAAAATCATCAGCATACAGTAAGACTGGACCTGTTAGAGGCTTGTTTCTACCTTTAATAGTGACCTTTTATATCTCGTAATTAAATAGGCTGCACCATAACTTTAAATAAGAGCTTCAATGCAACAGCACTGGTAATTGCTGTCTTAAAATGGGTGTTGTTCGTTTGTCTTGTCCTTAATGTGGAGGACATTTTGGAAATCAGATTTAGCGGTTTAATTCCATCTATTGTCTGGTTTGGGAGACAAAGAGTTAATGCTGTGTTAGGAGGGAAGGTGGGGTGGGGGGGGGTGTCCATGTTATTGCTTTCCGACTGAGGAGGACGGAAGTGTGGAACTGCCTCGAAGCCTCGCAGCTATGACCCCTGTGCCGTGTGGATAAGCCTGGGATTCATATCCATAATGTGCTCAATATATTCTGTTGTGATGACCGGGGGCTAGCTCTATCTTTGAGGAAGAAAACTAGCCTCCCCCTACTCAGTCCCCACCCCCACCTCACCCTGCCAAGCACACATACACAGACACACACACACACACACACACCCCGCAGTTAAAAAAACAGGTCCTCTCTTTAGATACATACAGAATGAAAGAAGGCGTTAATTCAGGGAGATAAGTCACATGATATTGTGCATGGTGCACATTAGTGTATGTGCCCAGCAGCCAGGCAATTGTAATACGTCTCGAAGTAGAAAGACAGAAGTAGCACACACACACACACACTTCACGCCCAATGAGAGTGCTATGATATGGCAATTAAGCATTCTATATGCTGTGGACGAACATCCGATATGAGAGTTCACTGGCTCACCAGACTTTGAACCAACATTTGCTTCATTTGAAATGTAAAAAACAATTACCATCTGAATTTGTTTAATTGTTGTAGACTGCTCCATTTAGTCTATGAAAGTAGCTGTTACCGCAACATGAAAAAAATGAGACAGTGATATAATCAGATGGGGGATATTAAAGAAATAAAAATACTTTCACAGGTTTCTGCTTTAAGAAAATCATCTCATTTCAGATGTATCAAATGTTACAGAGCCCTTTGCGCTTCATGGAAAAAATGAAATCTCTCCTTTCATTTACTTAATTAGCCAGCTGTCCATGTTTGTTTTAAGTTGTCAACGCCAATTTAAGTCTGCCTATTTCAAAGTCTTGTTATGGTTATTGCTGCGGCTCAAAAAATTTGATATCATTCCGGCAGATCAAGCCGTGCAGCTTTGCACCTCGTATCAAAGTCATCTGTGCAAATGTGTGGGGTTAAAGAGTGATCAGTGTTAAATCTGATGACTTCAAAGGCGCGCCCCCTCCTCCCTCTCTTTTCCCCTGCTCCTTTTGCTTAGCATGTGTGCAAAGGCTATCCCCTCCGAGAAGGTTACCATTACCCTGCCATATCTCACTCTGTGTGTGTGTGTGTGTGTGTGTGTGAGAGTGTTTGTGTGTGTGTGTGTGTGTGTGTGTGTTCCCCCTGGAGGAAGAGAACATGTAAACCTCCGTCCGAGCAGCAGGATTGTAAAGGCATGACGCTAAAAGAAGGCGATAGGAGCGGCTCTGTTTCTACAGAAATAATGCAGACCAGATCTGCTGGGTGAACATAAATCTGTCCTGGGGGGGTGGGAGAGAGAGGGGCCGCTTACAAATTACGTGCGGCCAATGTGACTTCCCTTTGGCCTCAGGTATGAATCGCATCTTGCAGATAGACAGTGTTTAATCATAGCCGAAAACAACAGCAGAAAGAAAAACAACCCCAGCAACTACCACCCCCATCCACCACCCCCCTAACATAAGCACCACCACCATGTGTAATGTCTGTGAGTCGGCTATGGCCTTTGGGCAGAGTCGGGGCTCCTATCGTGCTTTGGTCAGCACTGGTCGAGGCCTGCGGGCAGACAGACGTAGAACTCTCAGCCCCCCAGAGACCTCCACATTACCCTCTCATGCACCCCCATCCACGCCCTCCCATCCCCAACCCAACCACCACCAACCAACAACCCCCCATACACACACACACACACACAAACCCAAACACATGTTCCCCACTCATACACACACACACCCCCCAAACACTCCCCATGCTCTATCACCTTAAGCCCTCCGCAAGGACAGAATGCTGATGTCATAATGGGGGGCATGTGTGTTCCAAGGCGTGCGGGCCGGGCCTTTGTGACACATGCAGGGGCCCGTTCAGGCAGACACGCACCTCTCTTCGCCTCGCCTCACACACTCCGCGGCCTCCAGTCCAGCTTGTTTACGTATGTTGTGTGTTTACCGTCCCATTTCGCCCAAGCGAGGGATCTAATGCCAGCAACACAGGTGTTTTTGATTTGGATGCGTGCTTCGCTCGCCTTTGTGGAATAAGTGAGTTGAGAAAAAAAAGAGCATTCGCCCATTGCCTTTGAATGAATATTCAAATTTGAAGCCATTTACTCAAATTAAAGGAATGTTAAATGAGCTTTTTTACCTGCCTTCTTTCTTTTTTTTTATTTTGATTATGCCCAACACTCCCATGGAACCGCGCTTTTCTTATTTACCTTTGTACCGCAGATCAAATCTGTTCCCTATTAAGCCCGCCTTAAAAGCGAGCATTTACAATTTTACCCTGAAATGAGAATCTGATCTGACAGAGGTTTTGTAATCAGCAGACATTTATGACTCATGTAGTCTGTTAGTCCCCCCAGTAAATCCATCCGGCTCCTCCTCTGAGAGCAAAGCTTTTTAGATTTTTGTTTTTCTGTGCGCGCTGAGCAGTTTTCAAGGAGCACTAGAAAGGGATGGCATGAAGATAAAAAAGAGAGAGAGAGAGAGAGAGAGAGAAAGAGAGATAGAGCATCAAATGTGTAATGGAAGATTTGCAGTGCAAGACACTGAAAAAAGAAAAGAAAAGAGAAAAAAAGAGGATGGAGGACTTCAAGGGTGTTTAGGGAGATGAATTGCAGTAATCCAGAGAGCCTGTTGATGTACGCTCCATGCTTGCCTTTCGTTTGTACTCCTTTTGGTCTTTGCTAACATGAAAGACGCATGTGTGTGTGTGTGTGTGTGTGTGTGTGTGTGTGTGTGTGTGTGTGTGTGTGTGTGTGTTTTAAATAATTGTTGGTAATTTTTTTTTAAATTCTCATTGAAGTAATCTCTGACACAGTTTACCTATGTCTATCATAAATGACTATGGTATCCTATCTGTTATTAGGATTAATCCCTCGAGTGAGAGGCACATTCCTAGCAGAATGTCATATGGAGCCTCTTGTCCTTGATGCAGACAGCATGTCGGCTTTGTATTCAGCTGGGAACGCAGATATAGCTGGTAGCTGGTCTACAGCACACACTGCTCTCCTGACACGGAATGCAAACACGCAAGAGAGGAGGATTGCTTTTCAAATAAATTGAGAACATCTCTGAGAACACCTGGCTTTTCACAATGATTCTCTGTCTCTCAAATGGAATATTCAGACCCCTTTTAAAAGACGCTGGGGGAAAGTTAACAATCAGGATCAGTGGCCCAATCATGTACTGTACTGTTTTTTATTGCAGTATGGTAGAAGTAGCTCTTCTCTAGAAAAAAAACTAATCATGATATTGGATATAGTTGACAGCTGACAGAAATGCATCATTTAACAAAGACATTTGAAACAGACTGTCGTTGGATTATGATTTTATTTTGAGATCTCCCACCGTTTTGAATTGTCTCTTTGGTGCTGACCCTTTGGTGCTGACCTAACAGTCTGTCTGTGTGTATGTGTGTGTGTGTGTGTGTGTGTGTGTGTGTGTGTGTGTCACGATGATGATGATGATGATGATGCGTGTGTGTGGGAACAACTTTCTTCCTGTGTGTGTCTTGGGGGGTGGAGGAGGCATGTGACTGTCAGCAGGGAGTCTGCTCGCTGTGTTTGTCCCAGGGGCCTCGGCGGCAGGGCTGTGATGAAGGCACTCAGTCTGGAGATCTGGAGATGCTTTTAAACACAAACATCGTCAGAGGACAAAAAGGCCTCCACGCACGTCCTCAAGCAAGCAAGCAAGCATGCCTCTGAAAGAACCAGTCACGGCTCTCTCTCTCCCTCCCTTCCTCTCTTACTCTCTCTCTCTCTCTCTCTCCCTCTTCCTTCTTGCTCTCATCTGTCATTATTCCTGTCATTATTTCTTCCTTTTGATGTGACATGTGGGGGCTAACATTACTCCAGTTATCTTCTGTTTGCTTCGTGTCGTGCCTCTGGAAAAGCCACTCTCCTCTCTGTCTCTCTGTCTGTGTGCAGCACCCCAGCCGGGGAAGAGAGAACACACTAATGTGATCACATTTCTCTGGACCCCAGATTAGCCGTGGAGTCTTCTTTCATCAAATTGCTGTGGTAGTTCCTCCTTCTCTTCTTCTCCTTCATCTTCTTCTCCTCCATCATCATCTTCTGTTGTTTTTTTTTTGTTTTTTCATTCCTGCCTCAAAGTGCCCAGTCCATTTGGCCCATGTCCGTAAGCCACTCTCCGACACAAAGGCGTGTGATGTCTTTATTCAAAAGGACAGTAGTGGTGTTTCCCAGCAAGGCCATTAGAAAAAATAGCATTGTGCTGCACTGGGGCCCTATCATCACAGCGCCTGTGGTTTACTGTTGTTGGGATTAGGCATGAGTGCTGAGAGTGCTGCCTCTCACCAGATCAGAAGTGGGGAGAAATATAGTGATTGAGGGTGTGTGTGTGTGTGTGTGCGTGTGTGTGCACGCATGTACATGTGACTTTGTGTACACATGTTTGTGTGTGTGTGTGTGTGTGTGTGTGTGTATGCAGGCACGCACATGTAACTGTGTGTTCACATGTTTGTGTGTGTTGTGTGTGTGTGTGTCTAAGTGTGTGTCCTTGGCCTCCTCCTTAGCTCCGTGGCAGTGAGAGGTGCGAGCGCTCACTCCCAACCCAGAGCCCGGAGCGTGGCAAGTCAATCCAGCAGTGGGGAGAAAGGCGCTAGGCTGGCACCCCGAGAACAAGACCAAACTCGCCCCTTAGCACTCGTCTGCATCCAGCGCTCTCTCAAGATCCCCTTCCCTCTCTCCCCTCACACACTCACGCTCTCAGTCCTCACAGCATCTGATTGCTGATGGCTATTTTAGATCCTGACGGACCCCCCCCCCAGACACTTAATCTTTGATTGTTGTTGCACTTCCATTGTTTGTGGCCGACAAAAGGGGAAATGACACGGCTCGCCTCCTCGTGACGGCTCTCAGTGCCAAGAAGCGTCGCCGCGCTTCCGAAAGGCAGCAGGAAGAGACGCTGAGTTGGGCTCATTATAGGCCATTGGCTAGATGAATTACTCTTGATGGCACTCCAGAAATGAAGCGCTCTCTCTCTCTCTCTGCACTGTTCTGTCTGCAGCGGCTGACCCTGCTCATCATTCCCTCTTTATGTCTCTCTCTCTCGCTCTCTCTCTCTCTCTCTCTCTCTCTTCTCTCTCTCTTTCTTTCAGGAATCAGAGAAGAAAGGGCTGATGGACAAAATCCATATGGTTCAAGAGATAGTCCTCACTGTGCAGAACACCTTGGATGAGGTTGCATCTATTGGAGAGAGAATTAAGAAGTAGGATCAGACTGCATTTAATGACCTCTACCATCAATTTAATACAGTCATAAAATCTGAAATTGATGTTATGATAGCTTTAGATGACGTCATTTTGAGAATCTTAGATAAGAAGCCATTGTGATCTCTGTTGGAAAACTGTGTGTGTGCTGTATGTCTTGTGATTTTAAACAATGGCATCATGTCGTTTGCAGCACTATCAACTGGTCAGTGCCTTTCCTGTCGTACTTGGCGTGTGTGATGCTGTTTGTGGCGACTGCTGCCTTGTTCTTCATCCCACTTCGCTACATTGTGTTGATATGGGGTAAGGACAACCCTTCTCTCTCTTTCTCTGCCAGACAAACATTTTGGAACCCTGATTCATTTTCTTGAAATCATGAAATAAGAAATGTATGTCTTGTCTACGTGATTCGAACCTTATTTTTCATCTGAGCCACAGGAGTTAGGGGTTTATTCCTAAAGCAACACAAACACGTACATAGTTCAGATCCTACACAACATAAAGGAAACCTGCCAAGAGCCCAGTCTGAAGATCTAGAGCACATCCTTTGGAGTATACAAAAGGTCAAAGGTTACGAATGTTCAGCATAAGCGTCCTCCCCTCTGGCCTTTGGCCTGGCAGTGCATCTCTTGGGCACTGAACACAATCAATATCCAAATGTTATCAAATGCTTCCACAGCTTCCACTCTGCTCAATGCTTCCAGGGAAAGCCTTTCATGTTGCTGAGAGTAGTTCTTGTTTGGTGTGTGTGTGTGTGTGTGTGTGTGTGAGAGAGAGAAGGATAGAAAGAGAGTTTGTGAAGTGCCAACTATCTGTAGAGAACTACTATGAAAGTGCTGTTCATTTTTCCTGATAGTGAGTACATTTGCCATAAAATAAGACAGAAATGTGTCAGGAAGCTCTGCTTGTTTCCCCTCATCTGAAGGTTGAGAAGCTCTCATTATAGTAACGCAAAGACACCCATCCCAAATCCTGTCCTCGAAACACAGCAATTTAGACATCCACTGTAGATCCAATTTGGCTCTTTTGGAGAGGGAATTGAAATAACACCCCCTGTGTGGCATCTCTCAGACATCGGGGACTAGTCCCCATGATGGGATGGGACGGGGAACGTTTTTTATTTTGTCCGTCTTGTCTCAAATCTCCGTACAAATCATGGTTTTGGAGGATGTCTTTATTTATTAATGTGCTCCTGTTTTTTTTCCGTAAGGTGTTAACAAATTCACCAAGAAACTCCGCAACCCGTATGCCATCGACAGTAATGAAGTACTGGATTTCCTCGAGAGGGTGCCTTCTGATGTTCAAAAGGTAAGAGTCCAATTTTACATACCGATCGAGACAGAGAGAGAGAGAGAGACAGAAAGAAGAGAAGAGAAGGCAGCAAGGGAATTCCCAGAAGATGTCTGTATTATTTGCTCTAGCAGAATTCCCAAGTGCTTGGGGAATACTTCCTCCGCCTTTGTTTGATTATTAATGGGCTGGTGCCTTTAAGGAGCCATCCACGGCCCAATTATTTCTCCGCATGTTTTCGGCGGGATCACCCCAGTGCAGACGGAGGGCTCCGCTCTGATCTGTTCCTGGCCGCATCGCTCCCACCTTGTCCCTGATTATCACTTTTGTCAGCCTTAGGGCCCAGGGATCCGTCTGTGTGTGTCTGTGTGTGTGTTGTGTGTGTACTGTCTTGATAGTCTGTCCCCTGTGTCATACAAACACATCAGATTTTGAAGGAGCGGATTGCTGAAGTGGTGCGTCATCGCCGCCCTGCTGGGTGCCATATGCGAGTGCGCCTCAGCCACGGCTGCCGTGTCAGCGGCTGTTATATCAGAGAAGCTGCAGGATGTGTGCCAGCCCGCGGGGAGAGAGAGGTGGCTGCTGGCACCTTTTGCTGGGCTCTACAGCCTGAGCGGGGGCAGCTTGGAAACGAGGGACACACATAAACACACACACATACACACACACACACACACACACACACACACACTCACATACATACACACACACACACAAACACAGACTCAGACAAATGCAGATATACCCAAACATACCATATATAAACTCAGGCAGATGTACCCTCATCTACTAAAAGCGCACATATAAAAGCCCATGGACTCCTGCTCATCTTCCTCCCTCGGCTGGCAGCTCTCTCCACTGGGCAGCTGTTGAGGAGATCTCCCTCTGCTCCGCTGCGTGGCCTTCTCTCCCTCACCTCTGCTCCTCAGTCTGCATGGAGCTAGAGGGCCGGGGTGGTGGGTAGCCCAGGCCATGGTGGTGATGGGAGTGTGCTTGGTGCAGACTGGCAGGGGGAAACGGTGAATATTTTTGGGATTCTCCTTCCCCATGCGCATGGGAGTGTAAGGTAATGCGTCAAAGAACTTTCACAATCAAAACTAGGGAAAAGACGAGAAAAAAAACTGAGGAGGAGTCAAGGAGAGAGAGAGAGATAAAAACAGATTGGACTGTTTGTTGCTGTCATGTCCAAGTCTCAAACGACTTTAGCTCTATTTCTCTCTGTCAGACACACACACACACACACACCCAAATAAACAGTCTGAGATTATATATAGTATCTAGCAGGTTCTCGTTGCTTTCCTTGCTCGTGTCTTACAGTCTGAGAATCACACGCACGGATGACAGAGTGCCTGGCGAGCTTTTGTTTTGCGTCTGGCCCTCAGCACCTGAGATGCTTGCGGGCCCAAACGGATGAGTGACACGTCACCAAAATTGAAATTGACTCCTGTCTCACTGGGGAAGAGTGACTTGGCAATTAGCGCCGGAGCCCATCTTCAAAGGAGCCCCTCAAAAGTGGACTTCTGATGCAGAGTCCTGTGTCCTAAAATAAGAAGCATCTGTCAGTTCTGAGAGCAGTTTCATGTTCAGATGCGGGCCACCATCCCTTTGTTCCCTCTCTCTTCCATCTCCCATTCTGATAATCAGCACTGAGTAATTAGAGCTGAGTTCTCACCTCCATTTCACAGAGCTGTGTGTGTGTGTGTGTGTGTGTGTGTGTGTTTACATGTTTTTGTTTTTGTTTGGAAAAACAACCACAGAAAATCAACCAGAGATATTTTCCTGTGTTTGTTTTTTTGCTTGTTTGTCTCACCCCTTGAGTGACATGCATTTTGTCAGCTTTTTGAAATAATTTTCCATTTTATTCCTCCTTAATTCTCCTGTCTATTCACCAGTATTCGCTTCACTCTATGGTTATTTCAGAATCTATAACAGCCCTTCTACACAAAAAAGACTTCAGAACATATGTATTCTACATCAGACAGATTTGAGAGATTTTTTCTATTCTTCATCCATCTCTTTCTTCGTCTCCTCAGAGGGCAAAGAATAAGTGTGAGACTTGCAGAGGTGTTCGATTCTGAATCAGCAGTCTGATGATTGTGTGAGTAGCAGCAGTGCAGAATGAGCACCCCCCAGTCCTTGATGAGTAGTCTAAGACTGGCACAGGTCAGATTATTATCAAGGCGACACGGCTCTTCTGGTGAGCGGCCACTCAAGGTCACTCTGATGAGTTTCTGAGTGAGCCCGAGGAGCAGGAGCTACCCATTGAACCCTGCGTGAGAAGCTGCCAACCCGGGAGCCATGGCTGATTTCTCTCCCAAACAAACTTCTGCCTACTGCTTCTATAATTAGGACCAGCGCTAGAACAGAAAGTGGAAGAGGAGAGCAGGAGAAAAAAGTTTTCTCTTTTCTTTTTTTTCTGCTCATTCTTTTTTCTTTTTTTTGCACTCACTTGTTCTCGAAGAGGACGTGGCGGCACACAAGTAGCGATTCCGTGGCTTTGCAGTCGGCCCCCTGGCTGCCTGGCAGGTCGTCCCTCGGTTAGACGGCTGCTCGCCTCTAATGCTGAGCTTGTGGAGGACGAGGAGGAGAACAAGGAGAGACGGGGGGAGGAGGTGGAGGTGGTGGAGGAGGAGGTGGAGGTAGCTGGAGCTGGTGAAGAACCCCTTGACTTTTCAAATCCTTCCTCCCTGTGATTAATCCCCTCTGCTCCTGTGTTTAAAAAATGATTCATTACAGGTGCGGCCGGCCGGGCAGAGCGTCTCTCTCTCTCTCTCTCTCTCTCTCTCTCTCTCTCTCTCTCTCTCTCTCTCTCTCTCTCTTTCTCTCCTCCTGCCTGCGCCCGCTCCTCAGGGGAGCCATTACGCGCGCTCCGCTGATCTCGGATTACCTGCCTCTCCTGCCCAAACTCCTGTTTGTTTTCACAGGTGCAGTACAGCGAGCTCCGCGCGCCCACCACCGCTAACCCGCAGCGCAAGAAACGCTAAGAGTCCGGCCCACAGGACCACGCGACCCTCCGGATGACCTGCCAGACGAGCCACCGGCGGCCCGACAGAGGGATGGAGGGATGCACTGACATGGAGGGATGGATGAATGGATGGATGAATGGATGGATGAGATGTGGGGTTGGGCAGTCTCTCTCTCTTTGTAAAATGGATTGGTCGGCCGGGGCTCTCTGTTTTGGTACTTTGAGAACTCGCCTGTGCCTCCACTCTAAACTAACCTTCTCTGGACCTTCAAGCTTGTCTCCTATAAATGCATCAAAACATATTGTTACTGTGTGTTTGTGTCTGTGTGTTGGGTTGCATGTGTGTGTAAGTATGTGTATTTGTGTTTTCCATGTCTAAGTGTGTGTTCGCTTGTACATAAATTGCATTTATGTGTGTGTGCGTGTGCGTGTGTTTGTGCTTGTGTCTCTGTGTGTGTGTGTGTGTGTGTGTGTGTGTGTGTGTGTGTGTGTGTGTGTGTGTGTGTGTTCCTGCCACCCCTTCTGACAGGGGCTGTGGTTTGTCTCTTTCGGGGGAGCACACGGTGCTGTCAATCACTGCTCCGAGCTTTTATGGGGGGAAAACGGGAAAGTAGGGCGCCCCCTGGCCCAGCTTAACAACACGCTTTGGATCACTGGAACTCCTGGCCGCAAAAGCACCAAAAAAGCTTCAGTGACCTCCACCACATGGAAATGTCTTTCTGTTGACCATGGACCAAGTACAAAGCTATGTAACTTTGTGACTAATTGCAAACCCAGCTGAAATGTAGATGCCATGCTATTTTCATATGATACTATCATTCGGGCAGAAAAATGTGCTTCCTCTTTATAGAATATTTGCTTTGATACAGACAGAGCAAACATATATTTTCTTTGCTTTACTTTTTTTTTTAAATAATTGTCTCTTGAATGAGTATGTGCTGTAAATATATTATTTGAGATATTCTGCACATGGATGAATTTTCTGTCTGTATGATATATGGTGATGTTTTAGCCATGCTGCCATGATGTTGCAGAGGGTTGGAAGGAAAAGCAGAAAACGGTGGAGAAATCAGCAGGGGGGGTCTAACTTCACAAAGTGTATTTGTTCTCAGGGAGGCAGGTCTTCTTTTCAAGCCCACACTGCAGAGAAAGAGGGAGAGAGAGAGAGAGAAAGCAGAGAGAGAGCACATGTGGTTGCACAACGTGGCCTTTGGTAGAGGACCCAGGCCACTGCTGTGCCGTGGTGGTTGTGGAGCTCACATCAAAGCATTTGCAGGTCCAGCTCACGGGCTAATGCAGGGCCTCTACTGTTTTCCCACAACAACACAGTCCAGATGAGAGAGCCCATCGCACAGAGAGAGAGAGAGATAGAGAGAGAGGGATAAAAAGGGAAAGAGGCTGGGTGAGTCAGAAGAAGAGTGAGTGAGAGGGAGAGATAGACCGGAAAAAGGGAGTGTGGATGAGAGAGAGATGGATAGAGGGAAGAGATGGAGAGAGAGAGAGAGAGACAGCTCTCGTCGTTCGCAGCACTTAGTGGCTCACATTTTCATTAAAATCACCTCCAGTGCCTAATGGGCCTCTTCGAGTCGCGCCGAGCCTCAGTGTTTCTCTCCGAGATGGGGCTCGCGTGAGTGTAATGGAGCCTTCCTGCCTCATCAACTTATTTATTCGTATTACAGACAGATTTCACAGAGCCCTCAGTCCCGCAATGGGCCTCTCCTGCTGTAAAGGGACGCGTGCTAAAGTGTTACACATTGTGCTGTTTCAAAAGGCGTGAGATTTGAGGGTTTATCTCATCACCATATAATTAAAAAATAGTGAAATTGAAATGATCAGGCAAAAGCATCATAGTGTGTGTGTGTGTGAGTCAGAGAGAGGCCTCTATTCAACAGTACATCTTGTATTTTTTTCTTTTGGTTTGATTATTGATGTGAGAAAGTGTTAATGTTCTGATACTGAGGTGATGCATCGTGTTTTTGGTCTTGTTGTTGTTGTTGTTGTTGAGGCCTTCAGCCTCTGTTCTCAAACTTTCACTCCCCAGGGTGAGGAGCAAGAGTAAACTTACTGGAAAGAAAAACTTCCTTCCCTTCCTCCCTGTCTGGCCTGGACTGGTAATGGGATGTGCGCGCAGATAGAGATGTTTGCGTCGCGTAAAAATAGATGCGCCTCGGCTGGCTCGGGGCGAGTTGGTTTTGGTGTCACCCACTAGCGTGAGCCCCGGACCTCAGCGCTGGGAGTTCTGACTGATTGGAGAACTGAGCATCCCCCATACTCCCTGTGCCTCCACATACATACACACGTACGCATACACACACACACACAAAAGACACATTTTCACACAGCACTGCACTGCATACTTGCATCCACCCCCTCACCACACACACATTCGCATACACTCACACTCATAGTCACACACACACAGACCACCCCCTGCTCCCCTGCCCAGTTGTGCGGTGCTGCTGGCAGAGCATGCGCTGGTGCATGGCGAGGAGTTTTGATTGGCTCCAGGGGACCCAGGCGCAGCCCGGGGCTATCTCTTCTGACAGCCTGATAGAGACATCAGCGCGCTCTCCCAGGAGCTGCCACCAGGGGTCCGTTTCAAAGCGAGGGGGAGTGGAGGTGACCCCGCAGCCTCTGAAGAGAGCTATCCCACACACACACACACCGGGGCCTTCATGCCTCCCAGCCCCTAGTGGGGGGGAAATGGGTAGTGGTGGGTGATGGGGGCAGAGGTTGTATGTATGTGTGTGTGTGTGTGTTGGGGGGAGGGTCTGAGGGGAGAAGATGGTGGAGAGGGAGCAGTATCCTCCCATAGCTGTGCTCACCGAAGAACAATAAAAGACCCAATCAGGCTTTCTCTCAAAGAGGTGAAACCAATTAAACAAGACTCAAGAAAAAGTGTGGTTAAGTGTGCTATCGCCGTCGCATTAGAAGCACCCGCAACTTTGAAGTGCATATGACTTCTTGTTTCAGTATTTTTAGCCCAGAATGTTCTGTGAAATTCAATAGGATCCGAGCTGTCAGCGGCGTATGGGAAGGGAACTGAAATGTATAAAGAGACAGAGGATCCAACATAAGAGAAAGCCCTTGGGAGACGCCTTGTGCGCTCGGGGAGCGAGAAACAACAGCCACGGCGGTGGAAACTGACATGATACAGAAGGAATAAAGTGGCCACTGTGTTGCTTAGCTAAGAGTGACCCTTTGATTCCGCCCGTCACCCTCTCCTTTCCCCCCAGTGTTTTATCATTCCGAGTGAAGTGGTTGGGCCACATTGCGTTTGGTGCCAGGCAAGCGGCTCAGGGAAACACTCCTGTGATGAGAGGTTAGCCCCGTCATCACAGAGGTTACCGTCAAGATGGATGACGTCGCTGGCATTAACAGGGTCGCGGCGTGCCGTGACCGGCTTATTCACCAGCTGTCAAGACTTGTGGCACTGAACTTTTGGCAGGAGAGCTGCTTTGTGTAACGTTGTGTCATTGACGTCCAATGACAAGGGAGGACAATGTTACGGTTAGGAGAAGCAGAAGCTGCTAAGTGTGAATTGGTGGTCTCCAGGCTCTGTTTACGAGTGCAATCATATTTTGAGAGAAATTATTTATCACTTTGCCGCCTTCTCCAGAGAGCGAAAACATGAAATCTCCGAAGACGCGCAACAACCACACAATCTGGTCCCTGAATGCATTAGAAACTCCCTGGATGTTTTACAAGCTTTGTTAATGAACGTTATCAGGCGTGCGGCAGTTAACATTGAGCCTGTTGTGTTTTTTCCCTGGATGTTTTTTTCTCTTGTTTTTGTTGTTGTGTTCTGCATGGCGATGATGTCTTCATCAGGCTGTCAGAAGCGGAAGTGCCTGCAGCTGTGGCAGAGCCCCCCTGAGCCTGTCACACTCCTTGTTTCCATGGTAGTTCCTCAGGCAGCTCTGCGGGCAAGCTTGCGCACGAGGACCCCTACAACCTGTTTTCCCCCCTCTTTTTTATCACTTTTTTTCTCTGATATGTCCCCCCACCCCCTCCTAGCAAGAGCCAGAGAATGGCAATGGCAACACACACACACACACATAAAAATCCTTCCTCTCTTCTTGTGGTCCTTTTTCACATGTGTGTCGCTTCGACAGCCCCTTGCTTTGGCACGTGTATGGGCTCATTACTGCCTTTATCCTGGTACCTCTTTCTCAAAAACTGTAACGGGAGCGGTGCTATTAAGCGTCCGAGTTGACCTCACTCAACTGACATGCATTCCTGGGGAGGAGGTGGCCGGCCAGCGCCAGGAGCACTTGCTGTTAACTTGCATGTGTCACATCACTTTGCTTTTCATTTGTTTTCATCGCGCCAAGCCTTAAAAAAATACAAAGACGACGATGGAGTTAAGTGCTTACACCATACAACGAAACAAATTGTCGGAGGGGTGGGAGCTCGGGGTTGGTTGACCCGGAAAACAGCACTTTGACACCAATAAGGTGGGAGGCTTTTCCAAAAAAATCGGTTTGTAATGAGATCCAAATGACCCAGCCAGATTGTGCCTGCACAAGTCACTGATTGAGGTTCCTTGCTTTGTGAGCGGCACTGCCTGCAAAAATAAAAAGACTTCAGAGGAGGCCGGGCTGTTCGGATAAAGTCGAGAGTCAGGTTTGCAGCGGGTCCTTTAATGCAGGCTGGAAACAACCGCCAAGTCTGTTGGAAAACTTTCATGAGAATATAAAGAGGCAGGGAAGGACACGGACAGCATCAGTGAGCTCAAGACACAACACTTTGGCACACACAAAACACCATGCCAAAGCGTCCTCTCTCCCACCAAACTATTTTCCACCGTTGCAGTTTACACATTATTTTTAACAGAGCAACGTGCTTCTCATTGACACAGAGACATAATTTTTCACTATCTATATATCAAGTGCGGAGTGCAGTCTTTAAGAGCTTAAATTAAATCATTGGCCTTTAACAGCATCTCTCCGAGGGGCCTCCCCGCATTAATACATTCCACTGATTCCACTTTAATATTATTCGGAGTGCATTAAAATTAAGGCAACAGCTGGGACGAAGGCCAGTCTCTGGAGCATTGCTCAGGCTGCTGCAACCGCGCTAAAATGCAAAGCATGTCTGAGCGTGTCTATGAGCAGGGAGCTGAGCTGGGGGTGGCGGGTGGTCAGGAGGTCTCTGTGTTACAGGTGCAGGGCTGACAGGCGGAGGGCGCCGGATCATGGGGTGGCGGTGCGGCCATCACAGATGAGAGGAAGGGCCGGGCAGAGCTCCTGACCGCCATGGAGCAATGTCACCTCTGTTCAGACAAGGGGGGTTGGGGGTGGGGGTATGTGGACAGAGAGAGAAAGAGAGCGGGAGAACTGGGTTTTTTTGTACTTTGAGAGAAAACGGTTTATTTCATCATTATTTTTTACATCTAAGAAATTGTCCTCTGTGAAACCATTCATACTGTATAAAAAGACCACTGTTTGAGGCATCAGCTGTTGAACAAAACAAATATATATGAAAAGGAAAGATAGGAGTGAAGTCTGTTTGATAAGGGTGAAAAATAAGGAGTCCTATTCCAGGAGGAGAGAAGCCTGGTGTGACTCTAGTGCCATATTTTGTGTTAGGACTTGATCAAAATAGCCCTTGAGGAAGCACCTTGAAAATGTCTTGGAAAAAAAGCGGATGAAAAACAAAGACTGCAGTGCAAGGGTTGAAGCAGATAGAAAGAAAGTGAGGGAGAGAAAAAAAGACGTGTGAAACCTTTGTTAACTGCCGATGGTGCCTCAGTGGTCTGCGTTTAACGTGTGCACACTCGTCAGGCAACAATACACAGAATAATTTAACCGCATATTTCATTTTAATTAACAGTGATATAATGCAATGTGACTCGCATCCTCCAGAGGAAAGTGCCCAATATTTGGTTTGATGAATCTGCTAAAGCCACTGAGAGTCCCACTGCACATCCCCTGGGGTTCAGGTATCATTAGAGATAAGCACAGATCTGCTTTTTGTCTCCACTGGAAAGAGAGAGAGAGAGAAAGAGGTGATAACTTGAAGAAAAAAAACATGAATTTTCCACTGTGCTGGCACATGGGCGACGGCAAGAGTGTTCAATATTAATAGGCTTTCATCAAGGACACAATTAGGACACCTCTATTTGACATTTTCTATACTATCTGGATGAATATGTATATCTGGTCCCCAGGAATGAGACATTGCAAAATTACAAAGTGAAATCACTAGCCAGCTTGATACAATGAAGATCCCCACAAAATGACAATCAGGCCCTGATGTATTTTGATCTGCCCAGAATTTCAAAGAGGCAGGAGAATAAAAGTATATTATAAGCTCACTTCACAATATACAGCCCAGGGCAAGTTGTATGCATATACATATTAGCATATGCATGTAGTATCACTAAGATTATCTACATACCCCTCTTAACAGACACATACACATACCTAAGCACAAACGCACACACGCGACCAAATTCTACAGTATGCTTGGTTCATTCTAAGGTCAACATTTGCTCATTAAGAAATTAAATAAGCACATACACATCACACTTTTCTTTAAAT